>NW_017304928.1:551426-552708 GCF_001594115.1 Trachymyrmex septentrionalis
GCCACATTTATGCAAAATGGTCATGGAAAATTTCGACAAACGAGTGCGTATGTGCATGCAAAGCCGTGGAGGCCATTTGCCCGATGTGTTATTCCACAAATAACCCTATCCTATGTACTTTATGATTCAATAAAAAAATAACAATCAAAAGACTAAAAACTGTTTTCTATTTAATTCAAATCTTGCGTTAATTTTGGGACACCCTTTATATGGTTTGACTTACGCAGATGATATGATTTTACTAGCGGAGGATAAAGGGAGCATGAGGAATATGATAGAGAAATTAGAGGGATATACCAGGTGTACAAGTATGAAATGCGGATTTTTTTCCAAAAAAAACACATTAAATTTGGAAGAATGATAAAAAGAATTTTATTCAAAGTATGCTCCATTGCTAGTTACACATTTTTCCCATCTTTCGGGCAATTTGTGGATACCACGCCAGTAACAATCTTCCCCCTTTGCCGCGAACCATTCATCGAGTCATTTTTTCACATCTTCGTACGAACCAAAGCGCTGCTCAGCAAGTGCGTGACCCATCGATGCAAACAAGTGGTAATCGGAAGGAGCCAAGGTGAGTAAGCTGCATGGGGTAGAACTTCCCAGCTGAGTGTTTCCAACGTGTCGCGAACCGGTTTTGCCGTATGTGATGGAGCATTGTCATGAAGAAAAATGACTTTGTGTTGTCTTTTTTGGTATTCTGGTCTTTTTTCAAGCAGCAAACGGTTCAAATTGATTAATTGTTGTTGGTAGCGTCTAGCATTAACCAGGTTTTAACAGCTCATAATAGACATAATCAAAATAATTTTCGGCGATATTTAGCGATTAATATCTTGTTAACTATATATATATACAGGGTGGCTGGATTGTACGGCCCCACTCGTCCCGAGTAGGTAGAACGGACTAAACTAAGTCGAAAAGTCCTGTACTATTTTGCAATACTCGTAATAATTAACGAGATATTAAAAATAGCCGAATAGCAGACGCGTCCGCCCGACCTACTATTGCCGAAGGTACGGCCCACCGAGCGCACGGTGCGCGGGGAATAAGGCAAACACTCCACTCACCGCCGCGAGCCATTAAGCTCGAACGGCGTGGCGTTCCGCCTGCTAGGCCATCCCCGCTCTTCGCGGCTCGCTTACTTAGTTTAATCTGCTCTATCTGCTCGGGACGAGTGGGGCCGCACAATCCATCCTGTATATATGCATATATATATATATGTACAATATATATGTATATATATATGTATGTATATATATATATATATATATATATATAAAAT
>NW_017304928.1:553009-569357 GCF_001594115.1 Trachymyrmex septentrionalis
TATATATATATATATATAAAATGAACGTTTTACGAACGTTGCAATCCATACAGCACAGAAAGATTGCAGAAATATTGCAAAATGATTTCACTTAAACATTGCAATATTGCATGGTGATTGCAAAACGTTGCTGAATCATTGTTACAAAATTTCAACAATGTTAAGATCCGCTTTTTGTTATATTACAACAAAATGTTCCAGCAATGTAATGTATTTGGATAAATTTTTTACGAAAACTCTAAAATGAAAACTATTTCTACATATATAATATATCTGACTAACTTTAATTTTTCTACAAATCGCATTTCTAGTGATATGTGCTTTCCAAAAGCAATTTTTTATGATAAAACTAAATATTCCAATAAATATAGTATTAATTCTGAAGAATAAATTTATTCGTAAGAGGATAAAGCATGTATGTGTGTGCCCCAAACAAACTACAAATATTATCGACATTAATATAATAATACAGTCGCTTGATAAGTTAATCATGGATTAAGTTAATCGCAAATTCTTTTTAATTCGAAACCACTCCGAGTCAAAATCGATTAAAAATGACGGTATGTTTATCAATAAGATTCGGGCTCTGGTTTAATCTTGCGTTCACATCAAACATAAATACATCGATCACATAATTAATATTTCGATAAATTGTTTTCAGCAGCTTAATTGCTTATCATCTTATCCGATAATAATATATTAATTGTATCCAAACTCGATATTATACAATCTTTTGATTTTATATTTAAAATAAATATAAAATTTAGCTAATAAAATGGCCGTCAAATAATAAATCAATAAATTTTGTCTCAGTAGTCTAAAGGCTTAAGACGCTCGCACGGAATGCAAGAGATCCGGGTTTGACTCCCGGCCGAGGCAATATTTTTCGCAATAAGTTTATTATAGTTTTTTAAGATTTGGGAATTTTTTGGGGGGATTATTTGTTTCAGATTGATTGTGTAAATATCCGATAATCTTATCGGCCCGCAATTATTTCTGAAAATTAATTTAATTTTTAAATGAGTGTATATAATAGTTTAACATCTTAACACTCGGACCGGTAGGCGTTTCTTACTTTAAAGTTTTATTAAATTTTTTATTTAAATATAAAATAGATTATATTAATGATTATATTATAAAAACGGCTGTTAAACTAAAAGACTGTACTACAAAAATATTATAAAAACTTTTTTTGTATTATTATTATTGTAACAATTAAAGAATTACAACTTTGCAATGTTTGTGGAATATTACAAGCATATTATTGACATTTTACAGACATATTGTTAATTTACATTTCTGTAATACCTTTGCAATGTTACATTGCAATTTGCAATATTACAACATTGCAGTAATATTGCTTCAATCTTCTGTGCTGTATGGGAAATGAAACCTTGTGAATGAACTTTTCAGTGAGGTTTTATGTATTAGGTGTACAAAAAAGTTCTGAGCTTTTTTTTGTAAAATTCAATCTTTATTTAAAAACAAACGAAAAAATATTAATCAGCGAAATATTCTCCGTTTGCATCAATGACCTTTTGCCATCTTTCGGGGAGCTATATCCAGCAGTGCTTGCAATTCGTCCGTTTCAATCTTTTCAGGGCGTCCAGCACGCGATTCATCTTTAAGACTGAAATCTCCTTGGCGAAACTTTTGATACCACCTTTTGCATGTTGCATGACTTACAGCGTTCTCTCCATATGCAGCACAAATCATTTCAGTGGCTTCAGCAGCATTTTTCTTCAGATGAAACGCGAAGTGGATGGAAAATCGAATATGCTCTTTTGTAATTGCCATCGTGAACACTACTGATTTTTGAGGTTATGTGCATCAAACGCCAAACCGTATCGCATTTCAGGAGGTTAAATGTTACTGTTTTAAAACCCCAAAAGGGCGGGAAGATATATAAAATTTAAATTGTTATTTCGGTTGTATCAAATCTAAAGCTCAGAACTTTTTTGTACACCTAATATATTTTACACATGTTTCACACAAATATTGCATATGGAACGTTGTATACAAATTTTACAATGACGTTATGTGTACATTTATCAAACGTTTCACAAACGTTACAAATGGAATGTTTCAAAAATATATATATATATATATATATATACGAGGTGTGATCAAAAAGTAAGGTGACTTTTTGAATTTCGCGCGCTCTGTACACTCTAATTTAAAAAATTTTTTGTTGTTGTGTTGGTACACTCGTCACGATCATATGTTCACAGTTTTGACTATATAGCATGTGTTGTTTTTATGTGAGAGGCATAAAGGTTAGACTCGTGTTTGCGTGCTCGGCGATTTTTTGCTTTTGAAAATAATGGAGCAGAGAGTTTGTATTAATTTTTGTGTAAAAAATGGTATTAAGTGTTCAAAAACTCTTGAAATGTTGACAGTGGCGTACGGTGAGTCAACTTTGAAGAAAAAAAATGTTTATAAATGGTATAAGTTATTCCAAGAGGGCCGAGAAAATGTTAACGATGAACCTCGCTCTGGACGCCCCAGCACGTCAAAAACCGACGAAAATGTTCAGGAAGTGAAAGAAATTGTGTTGAAAAATCGTCGAATCACGATTAGAGAAATAGCTGATGATCTTAACATATCGTTTGGCTCATGCCAATCAATTTTAACGGATGTTTTGGGTATGACACGTGTGTCAGCGAAATTCGTTCCAAAACTGCTTAATTTTGATCAGAAGCAGCGTCGCATGAACATCGCCCAAGACATGTTGAACGACGTCAATGATGATCCTGATCTGCTCAAAAGGGTTATAACTGGTGACGAAACATGGGTATATGGCTATGACGTCGAAACCAAAGCCCAATCATCCCAGTGGAAGAGCCCAGGAGAGATTAAGGCTGCATCGCTGGAGGAGCTCAAGGCAATACCCAAAAGTGCATTTCAGAAGTGTTTTGACGACTGGAAAAAGCGCTGGCACAAGTGCATTGTATCAGAGGGGGATTATTTTGAAGGGGATAACATAATTTTGGATGAATAAATGAATATTTTTTTATAAAAATGAAAAGTCACCTTACTTTTTGATCACACCTCGTATATATAAACATATACATTACATATACACATATACACATATATACAATACATATACTCGTATACATATATATAAATATATAGGGTGTCCCATTTTAAATAATACATTAAAATTTCTCGAAAACTATGGTAGATACGGAAAAATGTTTCATACAAAAGTTGTATGGCTCGGAAAGGGACATAACAAGGTACTATTGATTTGACCTTGAGTGGCGTCGCCAGGGTTACATTGATATTTTTTATATTTTTGATGGCAGAATCTAATAGCTGGTGTCAAGAGCTTTTCAAAACAATGTCATAAAGTTATTTTTCATTATGAACTTTTCAAGTTACAAGGATTAAAAGTTACAGTATTGCCGGCATTAGCATTATGCAAGGCGTCCGACTGACGGCTAAAATTTATTGAATATTGTTCAAGATCATGTCCTAGATAACATTTGTCAAGATCAAAGTCATTGGAGGTTGCACTTGTTATTTTCATTTTTACACAAAAATTCATTTTTACGTAAAAATGAAAATAACAGGTACAATCTCTAATGTGACCTTGATCTTAACAAATATCCAGGATATGATCCTGAACAATATTCTTTGAAAAACTCTGGACACCAGCTTATTCAAAAATTCCTGTTTTTAGTCTCTAAACGATTAAGTAAAAAAAAATTTATTGTTCAAAAATTCCTATTTTTCAATCTTAAAACGATCAATTTTTTAAAAAATTAATTAAAATTAATCTATTACAACTCAAGATACAAGCAAAAGAAGGTATAGAGTTAGAAATATCCGTTGTGTACGTATAAGAATTTTCTTTGGGCTGTGTACTGAGAAATAATGTTCATTTTCATGGTTAAGATATGAAAAAAACTATTGGTCTTAATAATATGAACCAAACGCCACATTCAAGAGAATATTATCTATTAAGAAATCAAAAAGTGTCGTTATCCTAACATTTTTCCAAATACACCGTTTTTACACAAATTATGGACTGTAATTTATAGTCAAAAAATCGTCGCAGAAAACTTCCTTCAAATAACTGTATCGTGCACAAAAACTCACGGACAGAGAAGAAAAAAGCATTTTATAGAAAATTTTGTAAGTTTTAATTTGATATAACTTATTTGTTTGCATACATTCTTTAAAAACTGAGATATTTATAAAAAAGAAATAAAGAACATGTTTTTTTTTACAAAATGTTGAAAAAAAGGCACTTTTTATCGAAGCTATTTTTAGAAAAATAAATTTTGGAGAGTGGTATGCAACTAGTATTGTACATAAATATATGAGTAAAACTTTCCCTTTGCACAACCAACCCCAAATGATTTCCAACTGACCTTTATTTTAACCTTCAAAGAGGTCAAGGTTATTGATCTATCCTGTCACTCATTGTTATTCAAAAGTTATTAACAGAACAATTTTCATAAATAGCACACAATTTTTAAACTCGTCTGTGAAGCTGGCACAATCACTAAAGAAAAAAAATTCGCCGTATGCTATAATTAAGTGCTAAGTTAGTATTAATTTATTGTTCTAGTCGTTCTCTTCCGAATTTGATGCCTATTACCATTTGCAGGAAAATTTTAAAAATGAAAATGCTGACTTCATGTTACGCTAGCACACCCACTTCCATAAAACATATACAGATTACTGTAAAAAAAAAGTACAAATACCAAAATTATGTGCTACTTTTTTGCTTTAATTAAAATATTGCGAGAAACTTCGAGAATTTTGAATAATTATTGTATATCAATATCGGTCACTATACATGTACTAGCATTGCGACATTTCTGGTGAGATTTTTTTTTAACTTAAACAATGAGAAATAAATTCAGAATCGCAATATTTTTAAAGCAAATAATTGTAGAAACATTTTAAGACAAAAATTGGCCCAGCAATTAATGGCTTTGATGCATTTTATTCATGTACACGAGCTATATACCGTCACATTATAAGTTGACTTTTTTATGTTGACTTTCTATGTCACAAAATAAATGTAAAAAAAATCAAATCTGTTAAATCGATTAATTATAGCTGTTTGATAGATGTTACTCATAAAGAAAACTATGTTAAATATTTCTACCCATGGCATACGGACTTCCAAAGATATATAAAGAAAATGTTCCATTAAGGATCATTGTATTTTCTATTAATACTACAATACATTATATCCTTTAACCATTTTTCTGCATAACATTATTTCCAAAAGTTTGGTTCCTAGATGTGCTACCAAGCTTTGATTTGTATAAGTAATTCTTGGGCATCGAAATTTAAAAAACTGATATTTTAATTTTCTCTGATGTAATGTCATTATTCACTAATATTCCTCAACAGCAATTGAACTCAACTAGCAATTGAAAGTGTCAATAAAAGATGGTCTGACATAGAAAAACATACGTCCATTCCAAAAACGGAATTTATACAAGCATTTGAATTTATATTGTCATTGACATATTTTAAACTTAACAATATTATTTATAAATAAACATATGATACACTTTTGTCCCCTATAGTGGCTAATATAGTATTGCAGGATCTTGAGGAAAGAGCGTTGAGTATAATTAATATTAATTTACCATTTTTGTTCCAATATGTTGATAATATTATTTGGCGACCCGCGGATAAAATTGATTTAATTGTAAAAACATTTAATAGTCTACATAAAAAATTACAATTTACTATTGAGATTAAAGGAAATCGTAACATAAGCTTTTTAGATTTATCTTTGAAAATATAACATAATGGAATCATGGTAAATTAGTTCCAAAAAATAACTTATTCATGCAGATGCCTTTCTTATACTATACATATATTTAACCATTTTTTATGCCATAAAATCGATACCGTTTATGGCAGCATCGATAAAGCTATGTTATTATTCGAAATTCCATCAAAAAAACCTAAAAATATGTATCATAATTGTTGAACAATGGATATCCATTGAAATTAATCATCAAGGAGATTAATATTCTAGAATTAAAACTCTGACGAATAAAAAGTCAAAAATTAATAAAAAAAAGATGTAGATAACAACACTATGGGATCTGTTTATTAAGAATAACAAGTTTTTTATCTTACCATTTATCCACAGAGTTATAAAATCTGCCATGAATTTAATCAATATTTTAGTATTTAATAAATGTTATAGGATTATTAATAAACTTGACAAATTTATAAAAGTACATAAAGACTAAAACAAACACATACATAAAAATAACATAGTCTATAAAATTGAATGTAATGAATGTAAAATAAGTTACGATAAATCAAAAGAAAGCTTAGTACCAGAGCAAAAGAGCATATGAATAACATTAAATTAGAGTCATCACGATTCTGTGATTACTAATCATATGTTGCAATGCAATCATACCTTTCAGTAGAATAAAATCCAAATAATGGATACAGATAGTAATTATAATAAAAGACTCATTTCAGAAGTATTGCACATAAAAGGACAGGAATTGGGAATTAATTCAAAAACTGACTGTGAATCTCTAGATCAAGCATATAGTTGCATATTAGTTTCATCTTTAATTTAGTTTATCAAATTCTTTGTTTATCAGATTATTAGAATATAGGATATTATGTGCTCAAGTTTGTCACGTAAATTTTTCTCTAAACAATACATCATACAAACGGTAAGAAAATTATTTGTATAAATATTGTAACATTCGCCACATCGTCATTATTTTAACGTTTGTCGTTAGTACGTTAAAGAACTATACTCTCCGTAATGTATTACAATCATTCGTCACATCTGTTTGTCTCTATGGTAAGAAAGTGGTAAAAAAGAACTACGGCCTCTATATGTTACTTTTGCTGTCTCTGTAAATTGTAATTCTATTAATTTTTAGGTTTTATTTGCTTTTCGATTCTTAATTTTGACTTTAATTTCTACACAATCAATTTTCACGCGACTAATTACGTTGACATAGTTTGACTGTTAATCCACGATCACCATATACACATACATCTACATTGTTATTGATTATAGAACATTGATGATTTTAATTAATTGATTTCATCATTTCTCGCTGGTAATCGAGGAATTGGCTTTCAAAAAACAGGACTTATACCTTAACTTTATGATTATTAATTCAGGAGTATTATGGTGTATTCGTACAACAAAACAAAAGGTCATAACAGAAAGTGAGATTAAATTATCATAATTATTGCGAATTTTATTCTATTAAAATATAAAAAGTAATTTGAATTGATACATGGCTGAGGAGAACTAAGTAAAACTTGAAATGTTCTGTTAAAAATGTCATCGTAAAATAATAAAATAAGTTTTTGTTTATTAACGTAACATTGCGATTAATATAATAGACCTTGTATTTTAATTTGTTATTGCTTAATAGTTTATAGGAGCGTGTAATAAAAACTTTAATTAAAAACTTTTTTTAAGAAAATTAAATTATTTTCGAAGAATAAGAATTAATTGTTATAATATTTTGTTGAAAAGTATATAATAATTTTATGATAAAATTTTTTCTGCTATTTCTTATAGATTTAATTAAAATATTAATTAATCTGATAATACCGATGCACTTTTAAATTTTATTACGTTAATTCATGGTTTTTTTTTTACTTATTATTGTACATTTTTAGCGTTGATATCGATTAACTTTTTAAAAAAAAGTGAAAAAAGGCGCCAAGTGTGCGTGTACTTCCTATAAAAAATTGTACATAAGCTAAAAAAAATCGTTACATAAATAATATAATTCAAGTAATAATATTGTTAATTTTTTGTTATAAATTACCCCACCGTAATACGTATGCATATATTTAAAAAAATGAAATTAAATCTTTAAATTGCGCCAATTGCAAAAATATATATTTTCCTGCAACATATAACATATACTATTGTACTTTGCAAATTGCAAAAAGAACATATGTTTTATTGCAACGTATAACATTTAATTAACGAGAAAAAGTGATGCGTATCTTTATCTTTCTATTCATAAAACAACAAAATTTTTTATATAAAAAAACTTGGCGCTGCTAGATTTCAAAATATAATAATTAAATGTTACATTAAAAAAACGATGTTTACTATTTAATTAACATTAATTGACATTAAAATTACAATTAAAATTATAATTAATTTTAAATCTACTTTTAAATTTAATTTAAACCACACGTCTTACAAATCTGAAATCATTATTCTATTCTTATATGCTTTTACAATATATAACGGACACCATATAAATTCTTATCCTATAATAAATCTAAACCGCATACCTATCTAAATTTTCTCGCACATATGAACATGCTGTATATTATTAATTAACCTCATTCTCTTTCTTAAATCTCTTCATTACTTTTCATATTTGGTATTTTCAATTATTTGCTCGTGTACACACACACATACACGCGCGCGCGCACACGTATACACGCACGCATGCACGTACGCACACTGTATATTGTTAGTCCACTTCATTTTCTTTCTTAAATCTCTTCATTATTTTTCTTACTCGGTATTATTTGATGATTACTTAATTATATTTTGAAGTCTAGCAGCGGCAAGTTTTTTTACATAAAAAATTTGGTTATTTTATAAATAGAAAGATGACGGTATGTATCACTTTTTCTTGTTAATTAAATGTTACATGTTGCAATAAAATATGTTTTTTTTGCAATTTACAAAGTACAATAGCATATGTTGCAAGAAAATATATATTCTCTTTACAATTGACGCAATTTAAAGATTTTATTTCATTTTTTCTTAATACGTATAGAGGAGGAATTTATAATAGAAAATTAACAATATTACCACTTGAATTATATTATTTATGTAACGGTTTTTTTTTAGTAGTTTTTTATGAGTTTATAGGAGGTACACACTTGGCGCCTCTTTTTTACCTTTTTTTAAAAAGGTAACTTCGTTGAGATATCACGTATTTTGTAGTGTTAAACATCTTATATGATTAATAATATATCTTTTCATACGTGTGCGTATTTACTATATTAATATATCAAAGTCGTCGTCGTCGTCGTCGTCGTCGTCGTAATTGCCATCATTGACGTCCAACGACAATGACGTAGTTGTATCGTCATCCTCGTCCATCGTCTCTCTCTCTCTCTCTCTCTCTCTCTCTCTCTCTCTCTCTCTCGCTCTCTCTCTCTTACTCTCGCCCTCTTCTTATTTTTCTTATATATAATATATAAATTATACCCGTATACGTATTAAGGTTTATTTTCGCTAATTTTACTTTAATTGTATATTAAAATTAAAATTCTAAGAAGATATTGTAAATCTTAATGGACAAAACGCTTTATATATATATATATATATATATATACATATATATGTATATGTATCACACGTACGATTGAAAAATTTGAAAAGTTAAAATGATTCCTTTTTGGAAAACGATCTCTAGATCTCGATATCGGATGCACCAAATTTATTCGGACTGGTCGCAATCAAAAGATACCAATGGCATCATATAATAAAAGTGTTTTTAGATTTTTTATTGCGGCTTTAGTTTCTGAGTAATTTTAATCTAAAGTGTATAAAAATATCAAAATATGAAACGAACCGTTTGACCGCTTGAAGTGTGAACGTCATTGCGTATATATTCGTGCCGCTAAAATCGCAAATTTGGCAACAGCATGAGTATACGCAATAACATTCACACATTAAACGATGAAATGGCCTATTTTATATTTTTATATACTTTCAATTTAAAAGTAACTTATTAAAGTATTAAAATAACTATATAGTGAAATGTCAACATAATACAGTGTTAATGAAATTATAGATAAATAAATCGAAAAATGAGAGCAATATAAGAGTGCCATCGAAAATATGAAAAAGAGATAACTTTTTGAGGCGATGACGTATATACATATAATTTTGACATTTCAGATTTCGCATCACGATATCTCTGTTCGTAGGACACGCAGAGGTAAAATAAACGCTTATTTTATAATTCAGACCCAAGTCGATTGAGCTCATATTCAGAACTCGATCGGTCCAACCTTTATTAAAAATTGATAATTTTGGACGCTCTCAACTTGCTGACTCGCGTTAAAGACACGAGGCGATCTCGCGCTGCGCACCCACTTGGCGCGAGCCATTACCATGTCTCTTGATAAAAACTTATTTTATAATTTTATCATAAAATATTTCTTATTACTAATTCTAGTAGAAGTTTCATCTAAAGTCTTTTATTTTTAATTAATATTACAAGGAGATAATCAGACATAACTCTGGTGGGCTTGGAAGATTGGATGACTCCAGTCCTCCAAGTTGCAAAGATGACGGTGCTCAGCGAAGCCGCCCTTATTACCTTCTTATGATTTCTTCATCGCTCCCTTTTTTGCGCCTTCGGGAACGCCGAGATTACGAAGCGGCTTGCGCCCACCCCCGCATAAAATTTGATAAAAATATCTCGTTCGACGGATACGTCCTCACTCCTGCGTCGTTTATTTCGCTCTCTTTACCATGAAGAGTACACGGAAGCTAGAGCTTACATTACATTCGGACGTTTACACCTTCTCTTGCCATAATCGTGCGCCCCTACAGTTTTCCACCAGCTTTCAGCTCCCGCGCGTTAGAAATTTTACATTTAAAACTCATATAATCATAATCAGACTCACGAAATGACACCTTATATCCTAATATGACACTAAAATCATCTCATATTATACTCTCATATTTTATTTTATTCCTTTATTCAATCTTCTGCCAATCTCTTTGCATTTTCATCATTTTATAGTATCAAAAATCTCAATTCTTTTACGACCATATTATTCATATTCGCGTACATTAGTATTGAAATTATTATGAAACTCTGAAATATATGTGCGCGCAGAATGTGTGTGTACAGAACAAAACAGCGACTGACGAAAGCCCATTCTACATTAGAAGTTTACATTTTGAAATCAACGCTTCAAATTGACTATCGCAACAAATTTCGATCGGCTTGCATCTAAAATAAATATAGAATGGACTTTAAATAAAGGATCCTTTAACCTGATACTGGGTAAAAGCGTTACGCTTAAAAGTTATGCACATCTGCTACATGTAGATATAGTATTATGCTACACGATACATTCAAGCAACGTCGCATCGTTGTTAGACGCACAAATATGATAGACATTTCGGGATACGAGTATATCAGTTGCAACAAATGAGTTTTCATGATCTTTTTGGCTGCATTTTTAAAAACTTTTGAGGACCCACTATATAGGACGCAAAGAAATCCAAAATTTTACGTTTACAGATGGTCTATTGTGCAGATGTTGCAACGAGCAGAAACATCCCGTTGACACAAAATGCAGCCGCGTGGTGTGACCAGTTTGGTGTGTGTATCTCCGATAAGAAAAAAAAGGGACAGAACAAAGAGAGAAAGAGAAACAGAAAAAGAGTTCTCAAGGGATAAATTAGCACATGAAAGAACGACGTGCATTAAATGCATGTGGAATCTTTGGAATCCAACCCGGAAACTGACAAGTAAAAAAAGTCCTTCTGTCTATCGCAGTTTTTCTCGTGTCTCAACTGCCAATCAAGAGCCAGGTGTCTCAATTGTCACTTTGAAACCTTACTTACTTCGATGCTGGACTGTCAGTACGTAGCGAAAATTGTTCCACATTATAATTATCGATATTTAAATGAAAAGAATCTGTATTTTGGATTAGAAGTTATGAATTAGTTACTTGTGAGACTTAGCCACTCGTACACTGAAAAAAAATCTGGTAGTAATAATAATAATCAAGCCTAAATAATAATTACTAAAGTTTTGCTGAAGTAATTTTAATTTCAAACGTTCGATTCATATAACCAACAAATGCTAACTTTACGTTTTTAAATAATATTTTATAATATTATTATTATTACTAAATGGTTGATTATATTATTACATTTCATAATTTTTTCCTAATTTAATATTTACTAAATATTAATACACTAAAAAAAATGCATTAGCTATCATCAAGTTTTTTTCTAGTATACAAACAGGATTAAATATAAAAAAAAGTTACATCTCCGAAATTATTTTTTGCTTGTTTTCTATACTGCAATGTGTCCCGTTAATTAAAATTAAATCAAATTTAATTTGCAACTGTTGAATATGTATACATGCATAAAATTTTTGGAAAAAGCAAATATATAGATACCTAAGTTTTATTACATGACGAAATTACTTAAAATAATTTTTTTCCAAATTAACCCTTACTGTACTAATTATTATTTAGTGCCTCTTCCATACAAACGTCGCTAGAATCCGTTCGTTTTTTTACTTATTCAAAATGATTCAAACAATCTGTAAAAATTCACTAACATACTTTCAATTTTCTAAAATAAATATTGAAACTTTATTTTAGAAAATAATAAAATGTAGTATAATTTATAATTACCGAATCATAAGTTGGGTAAAAATGGCATTTGATTTAAAAAATTATAACTTTTCATAATAAATGAATATAAAAAAATAACTCCAGGATTTTGATATAAAGTTTTGAAAAAAAAAACTAGAACTTCGAAGTCTACAAAAAGTTGAATTATTTAAGCACATAAATAGAGTAATTTTCACAAGGGACATATATAAAAAATTGAATTAAATATAAAAGTAAATAGATAGAAATACAATAAGTTTGATATTGAGTATCAGAGTTACACAATAGGCGATGCGACAACTGAACAGGTTTAAAGCCGTACCTGAATATTACAATAGATTAAATTTTAAATTTTAACAGTTCTGAATAGGTAAATTTAAAACAATAATTACAATGTATGTTTCACGAATACATGAAATAGTAAGGCAGTCTAATACAAATAATACAATCAGCTTTACCAATGTGCGTGTGCGTGTGCGTGTGCGTGTGCGTGTGCGTGTGTGTGTGTGTGTGTGTGTGTGTGTGTGTATACAGGGTGAAATAACGCTGATTAATCATACAGTGCTATTCCTAATAAAAAACTGAATCAAAAAATCTTCTACATTTTGCAATTTTCACAATAGTTAACAAGATATAAATTTCTTAAAATTACCGAATAAACGGATGAAATTGATGTATGAGACAATTTTAAGATATCTTTCTGTGTAAAAAATTTTGAATATGTTTTTTAAAGAACCATTAAAGATAAATTAATGTTGTTTTGTACATTTATTTTAGACATTTTGCTTATTGAGTGATTAAAAAAAAATATCGCAAAAATTATAAAATGGTAGAGGACTTTTCGACTCAGTATATATACAGGGTGTCCCAAAAATTTTTGCCAATCGCTTTTGTGTGGATAAAACGGACTAAACTGAGTCAAAAAGTCTTCTACCATTTTGAAATTTTCGCAATAGTTAACAAAATATTAATTATTAAAAATTGCTAAATATTGATTTAAATAATTTTTTACTCAAGTAGTATCAACTTTACAGAAAAATTGTAAGAGACAAAAATTATTTAATTTCTTTTCATAAAGAATTAATCTTTCTAAGAATTTTTTCAGAATTTTTCCAGAATTTTTTAATACCGTATTTTCTTATGTTGATAAAAATAAGAAAATGCAATACTAAAAAATTGATAAAAAATTCTGAAAAAATTCTTAGAGTTTTATCTCTTTTAGTCCGCTCTATCTACACAAAAGCAATTGACAAAAAATTTCAGGACACCTGTGTACACACACACACACACACGCGCGCGCGCGCGCGCGCACGCCCGCCCGCGCGCACGCACACACACACACACAGAGAGAGAGAGAGAGAGAGAGAGAGAGAGAGAGACACACACAGACACATACACATATACAGGTGGCATTAAATTACCGCATTACCCATCCTGAGTAGGTAGAGCGAACTAAACTGAGTTGAAAAGTCTTGTACTATTTTACAATATTCACAATAGTTAACGAGATTTTAATTACTAAACATTAATTATAACATATTAATATTCGCTAATTATTAATTTTTAATAATTTTTTACTCAAATACTATCAAACTACTTCACAGAAAAACAATAAGAAATAAAAATCATTTATTTTCTTCTCATAAAGTTTTGAGAATTTTTTCAGAATTTCTTATTACCGTATTTTCTCGTGGTAAAACATAAGAATTGATAAAACATAAGAAAAAGCATAAAAGTCTGGATACACCCAAATATCTCATAAACAATGCATTTTAGAAAAAAAACGTTTCAGACAAAAATTGTAAGGCTTAAAAACATGCATTTAACGATAGTATTATTGATCTAGGATGGCGTTGCCAAGATCATGTCAAGGTCAATTTAATTTTTTTTAATGAAACCTCTTACTTTTTATTATATTTCAAATTCTTGTAGGTTATGTCGAAATATTTTCAAAATATGTATTATAAACTCTTTTTCGATGAGAACTTCCTGAGTTATGAGTCCTCAAAGTATAAGGTATTAGAGTTATCCAAGATGTCCGACCGATGGTTAAAAACTCTTGAATGTTGTTCAAAATCATGATCTGAATAACATATGTCAAGATCAAAGTCATTGGAAGTTTTATCTCTTATTTTCATTTTTGCATTAAAAATCACATTCCCAGCAAACACCAAATATAAATACAATATAACGTGGGAGTAACAAGTAATGTAATAGATGTTACACTCTATTCATATTATAACTATATAACTTTAATTTATATATATAATACAACCGAGTTATGAAACTATTACATTGTTTCATTATTAATATTTTATAATAAACAAACAGCAATATAACGGCATTCACTGAATGTTATATGATAGTTGTTTCGTTAATATTATATTAATACTACATAATTTAAATTATGATTCTAACGTTGCGGTCTCTATCCGCGAAGTCACGAACGTCTGTGCCAGTTGAGCTTCAAGCTGTCGAGCGCAACAAAGCGGAACACGTGTGACTATTTGTACTTGAATCATGAGAATTTACGGACAAATAAGTTACTTGTGCTATAGAAGAATATTATTATGGAATTCAGTCGCTTACATTATAAATTATCAGTACACACTAGTTACATAACCAGTTATATTTATAAATGTTAATGGTATACAACTGCATTTGCTGGGTTTTTATGTAAAAATGAAAATAAGAGATAAAACTTCTAATGACCTTGATTTTGACAAATGTTGTTCAGGTCATGATCCTGAACATTCAAAAGGTTTTTAGTCGTCGAGACATGTTAGGTAACGCTAACGCTAGCGATACTGTAATGTTAAAACTTGTAACTCGAACTACTAGTTAAAAAAGACTTCATTGTAGTGTTTTAAAAAGCTCTGAAAATAAGTTACAAGAATATGAAATAAAAATGGGAGGGTCTATTTAAGAAAACATTAGTCACATTGACATCAGTCACATTAACCTAACCTTAAGAAAATTAGATCAATATGACTGATACTCTCAAGGTCAAGTCCATACACATCCACATATATCTCCCTTAATACCCTACGACTTTCATATAAAATATTTTTTCATATCTACAACTGTTTCCGAAATATAGGAAGTAGTATATGGGCAGCCATGAGGCGTCACAACAAACCCCCTTCACGTCTCCCTCTGGCGCCATGGGCGTGGCCTAGCCGGATCAGTCAGCCGAAATGGAGCGTTCTGATTGGTTCGCCCTATACTTGCCCAAGATTTGATTGGTTCGCCCTGTACTCGCCCAAGATTTGATTGGTTCGCCCTATACTCACCCAAAAGGTGATTGGAGGGGACGGGGGTAGAAGGTCTTAGACGAAATAGAGGTTTGAAAAATGGTGAATGGGGGGTTTGGACTTCAGCATTCTTTGTCGCGCGGCTAGAGTACGAACAGAGGGGGTGGGGGAATGAAAACCGGTCTAATCTTATGACGGTCGCTTTTGTTGTCACGGGAGCAGCGTCTCCGACGTGTAGGCGATTCGGTGAATGTCTGATAAAGGAAATCTTATACGGAAAATTAGTAGGCCTAGAGAGAGACTTGTTTTTGTTCGGAAGAATTTTTGGGGAGAGGTAAAACAGAAACGAACACGCGGCGCGTCGTCTTCGAGCATTGCTTTTTAAAAAAATTCTTTCTATATTTAGTGTATTTAATGTACATTATCTGAGTCTGTAATACGGGGGGAAAATGTATCTAATGTATTGTAAATAAATGAGATTGAAGGGGGTAGGAGTAAGAAACAAGGCAATATTTACAGGTTCAAAAACGTTTATTTAAAAAAGATATTACATGAAATAGTTATTTTATTTTTTTAAAAGAGTTTGAACATGATGGCATACAACATGAGAATTTACGAGTTTATGTTTACAATGAAGAAAAATTTTATGAAATAACTGTACAATCAAACGATCATTTCGCTTACAATCAGAGGTAAACAGATCA
>NW_017304928.1:569558-578532 GCF_001594115.1 Trachymyrmex septentrionalis
GCGAATTCATTTCTCGTCGTCGGAGAGCGCGAGAGAGGAAATGTTTGCGTAGATTCAAAGTGTACCTCTTTTGCCGATGTATGCAGCGTGGATATAGCTCCCTAAAATGCTCGATGCTAGCGAGACGTTGGTGCTAGCTTTATCTCTATCGGTCAACGAGTCGAATTTTGAGAGGTCTTTTTTCTCCTCGTCTGTCACTTGTTTGTCCGCACTATGATTCGTCTTTTTCGTCGCTTCAATGTTGCGAGCGATATCGTGTTTCTGATTTTTAAATTGAATTGAAGAAGAATTCTCGCTGTCGGTTTCTTCGCTCTCGACGACGCTCTCGCTCCAATTTCCCGAGGAAAGGTTATCATAACTTGAATTGTTGCTACGTCGTACAGTTAGCCAGCGTTTCAATTTGTAAGCGTTGCGTAAGGCGCAGTGTGATTCGGCGCTGGCTCGAAATCCGTGATGCGTGCAGCGTTGTCCACGGTCCTCGAAATCTGGTAGATTTTTGAAAGCCGGCGAAATTCCCTCCAGATTATATACGTTTCTAGAAAGTAGATTGCTCAGATATCGAGTCTTCTCTTGTCCTCTGGTATAGATGTAGCGAGCGTGTCGTGTAATGTCACGCAGATGTATCGTAAAGTTTTTTGGATTGACGTCTCCATCGAACCATTCGATTCCATGATAATTTCGTGTGAGCCAGTTGTTTTCTCGTTTTGCTCTCACGGGTAAATCTTCAAATGGACAGGGTGACGTCATAATCCAATGTCCGGTGATCGCAGCGTTAATCGCTAGAACCGCGACTTCTTTCGGAATAAAGTTTTCTTCGACATCGCGAAAACCTTGTATGTCGATGACTATATCCATTATGATATTATATCTGAATTTTCTCTACTCTTTTACGTCACGAAACGCTGGCGTTGGTGTCACGAACAAGACTGAAGCTTTTTCGTATTCTCGCGTCCAATTAGACGAGAAAAAATACGTAGTACGGGGGGGAGGGGAAAATAATTTTCTCACGAAAGCCGTTCTACCCCCCGTAACTAACCGGAAAAGTCGACAATAACTTGACGCGAGGAATCGATTTCTAAAACGTTATCAAACTCGGCATAGACGATACAATTAATAGTCGCAGAAAGAGCTTTTTCGAATCTCACTTCTAATCGTAAGCTTCCGTGTTTTACGAGATTCCAATGTCCCGCGCAATTAGCGGATAGATCGGGAGTAAGATCGAAAGCGAAAAGAGTGTAGCCATTGGCGTAATCGTCTCTACTTATAGAATTGCCCTCGTTCAGAAAGTGGATACCGGTTCCGGAGAATAATGTGTGATAAGCTTCAACGTAGAGCGGGTCGTTTTTCGAAAAATTTGGTTGTATCGGCCTACTCGGAATTTGCATGCCATCGGCGTACAGTGAAAAGAAATTTATTCCGTAATTTTTGAAATTAAACGGGTTTAATTTTCTATCACCGTTAAACGCTTTGTTATCGACAAAGCCGACTATTATTCGTTTTGGTAGCTGCCCGAGTATTGCGTTGTCTATCGATTCCCCCACGACGCCGGCGTGTATCGTGAATGTCTTAACTTCGACCCTCGTAAGGGGATACTTGGCGGTAGTTTTACTCAGCATTCTGGCGTGTGTGAGGAGCACGCCCGGGCTTATTTTTGCTCTTCTTACGAGTAGACTGGCGTCAAGAATGCGTATTTTTGATAGCGTTTTACTCTCCATAAGACAAAATGAATTTTTCGAGCGTACGAGTCTCATTCTAACCTCCACTCCATTAATTAAAAATTTATCTTGATTGAAAACGTCGCAGTGAAGATGACCAATGAGATCTAGAGCGCGATTTCCTCGAATGTATCGCGCGCGTCTCTCGAGCGCTGTATTTGGATTTGTCGCGTCTAGCGTGTCGTCCATGTAACCAGGGATATCCGCGTCCCATAAGCAAGAGGTTAGATGGGAGGTTTTTGCGGGTGAAGCATAATTTAATAACGCCTCGATGTACGCGCGGTACGCGTAAGCGTTGTTTGGTGGCGATACGAGCTTTTGATTGAAATATACGTCGATTTGGTTGAACATGGAATGCAATAAATGATTTACGGGGCCTACTTTTGCCTCGCCATCGGGCGCGACCGACGTGTTCTCCCCGCGCTCGCTTTCTACGCGTATACGAAGGCTCAACATGGTGTGAGTGAGGTCCAGATAGTCTTCTCCATGTCCGGGTATGACGAATTCTATGGGCGAGTCGTCTGCGAGCGAAGTTACGGGTTTGTAATAAATCCATTGCGAACTCTCAATGCTGGTTTGCGTAGGTGGCAGAGAGAAGAGATCGAGTTCGCTCTTTATACACTCGCTCGAGTGGGTATGAAGAAATGACATGCTTTTCTCCTCAGCAGTGAAATCGTATCACAATTAAGAGAATATGTCGGATACGTCGCGTTTCTTGCCACGATGTTTCCTAGCGGATGATTTTTTGGTTTTTCTTCCAGCAGCACGAATTTTCTTTTTCCTCGTCACTTTTTTGCTCTTCCTCCCTGTGATACTTCTCGATGATTTTCTTTTGACTCCCCGACGACGTTTGCGATGCGAGATACTTCTATCTCGACCACCGAGTGGAAACTGAAGCGCTGCGGATTTCGTGGATATTTTATATCCGGATCCCCTCATCAGCGAGCTTATTTTTTCTTTGGCTTTTCTCTTCAGATTACCCCTCGATTCCACGAGTCGACTTTTGATCGCTTCCTTTAACGGCTTATTATTTTCGACGTCATCTATCACGTTAATTCCAGCGCGTAAAGCTTCTTTTCCTACAGCACGCGCACCCCTATTTAGAAAAGGTAGTATTTTTCTAAATAACCCACCGAGAAAGCTTCCGATTCCATGCCCGCGCTGATAGGGTGAACCGACGAAAACACGTGAAATTCCACCTCTGCCACCGGTATCCCGCGCGTCAAAATGCTCCTCATATTCCATCGCGAGTTGTTAACTATAGACTGGCGTTACCTTCGCGTTCGCGCGTACGAAAGAAAGTTATTGCTTACGTTTAAAGTGCAGTGTCACAGTCAGCGTACCGAATTCGAATGGAATTTTATTTCCAAGATGATCTCTTATATCTATTTCGATCGTTCTGAAATTTGTTCGCTGCAAGGGGATATAATTTGGAAATGAGAAATGCTTCACCAAATTTGCACCAAATGCGTAATTATGACTACGTATCTCGATCGGTACTATTCTGAGAAGAGGAGTACGCACATCGCCTGTTATATAAGGCGCACAAATGTCGCAATATACGAACATTTTATCAGGGATAGCACGCCACAAACTATAGGGTTCGGTACTCCAATAACCGGTTGTATGTCGCTGCCCCGTCTTCTTATCAAATCCAGTAGTAAGAAAAACTTTCTCTTCTGTCTCATTGGAATTAGGTTTACGTATCGCTAGCTTGGGATAAAAGTGATGATTACCGGAAATTGCTGCTGAGAAGCCCAGCATTCGTAGAAGATTATCGGAAAAGTTTATATGATGCAACAATTTGCATTTTTCGTCGCAGTTAATACTTATGTAGACTTTGCCGCCAGACGCGCTTTGCTGTTCGAAATAAAAATGCGACTCGGCCTCTTTACAAGCGATATTAATCGCCTTAATAAGCTCGTGGATATCGTTGTAAATTCCATTTGGAATTGGAGCTTCTTTTGCCGTAAACGGGCCATTCGTTTCCTCGTCGGGATTAACGTCGACGAATCTGATCACATTTTCGTTATGACGCACGTGTAAAAAGGTGCAAGGAAATTGAATCTCACTTATCGCAACCTCCCATTCTCCGTGCAACACTATAGCGTGAGGTAATTCCGTGCTGAAGGACGACGTTGTATTATTAGGAAAATGGCGCATACTACTGTTACTCGGGAGTACTAGAAGAAATTGTTCCTCCTCCATCGCGAAGAGAAATTAAACTCGATGCCGGAATCCAGGTGTCAAACTTACTGGGGTAACCGCGCCAGTTAACTAGCACTTGTTTATTAGCTCCTCGCCCTCTACTCTTTATCACGCGATCAACGATAAATTGTTCTTCCTCTAGGTTCTTCTCGACTCGTGCTAATTCTTGCTCATAAAAAATACCGTCTATGACTTCGTCTGCTAAATCTCGTAGCTCGTACACGTGAGGATTTCGCCAATCGAGAATACGATAAATTTGAAATATTTCCTCGCTCCATTTAGCCTCGTAACCTTTCTCGAAGGCCGCTTTCGCCCTACTGATACGAACGAGATCTCCAACGCGATATTTAATCTTTCGCGTTCGTTTCTTCAATATGTTGTTTTTCCAACGACGCGATATATTTTCACGCGCGATACGGGCGTTTTCTCTCGTTACTACCGCGGGTTGCATTCTCGTGGACGTGTGACGCGTGTGATTGTAAGCGCGTACAACGTCCTGTAGAACATCGACGTAGCGTCGCGTATTTTTATGCGTGAAATAACGCCACATTCGCTCCTTCAGTGTTCTGTTGAAGCGCTCGACAACGGCGGCTTTAATGTCGGGATTGCGCGTTACTCGAAAACGAATATCGTTTTCTTTAAGGAATTTTTGCATTGGGTGCGCGACAAATTCTTTACCTTTGTCCGTTTGTAAGTATACGGGTACTCGTCCTTCGCTTTTTGCTAGTACGCGTTGAAAAGCTTTTATCACGCTGTTGCTCGTTTTGTCACGTAGCGGTTCTACCCAGACATATTTGCTTAATACATCGATAATTACTAACAGATAGGAATAACCGTCGTTGTAACTTTTTAGATTTCGCAGTTCGATCAAATCTGCCTCCCACACATCGTCAATGTTTGTCACGTTGTAATGCAATCTTGGAAATTTTCTGTGCAATGGCCTGTGCAACGTGTACGCGTCTTGCGATTCGAGCCAGCGTACGACTTCTCCCCGTGAGAAATTCGGTTTAACGGCGCGAGTTAGATTATCCACCGCCGAATAACTCGCATAATTCGACGGATCGTAGTATAGTTTTTCAAACGTCATCGTTATCTCAATTTTTTCCAGCCGAGCAACCGGCTTTTCCCCGTTTGCAAAGATACGGGGGTATCGGTTATTCGTTTGCGAGAGAGAATCAGTGAGCTTCCCTCGTCTATTTCTTGTTCGTAATTTTTACGTTTTTCTCCCTCCTCGGGCTCTCGACGATACGATCGACGTGGAACTTGCTCTTTCGACGTAACAGGCGTAGAACTCGCGCGCGGACGAAGTTTTACGATATTTACAGCATCCGCGTGCGCGGACAATAAACTTTTATTTCTCACCAGTGCAGAAGGTATGTTCAGCACACGGAGTAATCGTGCAAACTGATTTCTACCCACTGCTTTCACGGTTTTTCTCTCGCGCATTGCTTCGTTTATTAAGTCAGCGATATTCGAATCTTTCACGACGTTACCATCTATAGTCACGATTCCGTGCTCGTCCCAACTAAGTTTATCGGGCGGAGCTTTTCGAAGCAAATGTTTCAGCAGTAAGTGTGCATGATTACGATAAGATTTCGGTACGCTTTCCATTATTTCCTCGATGCTTTTCATCATACGATTATGCTCGCTCGAAATTTCGAAATTTTTCACTGTAATATCTGCGTTACTACTGTTGGAATGTGATGGCGCTGGTATATCGGATGTTCGCGTGAGATCGTAAAAAACGTCATCGCTCTCGTTATCATCGGAGGCATCTCGTGTAACGTTGTCTTCCGCATTTTCGTTTTCGTTACGTACGTCTTTCTGTCTTCGCGCTTCTCGGATAAACCGTAGGTATCTCCATAATGCCTCTTTGTACATTTTCCACCTCTCGCTTTCGTCGCGAGGCCATCTGGAATTGAGAATACGACTCATCTCCGCGTCGAGTCGCGTTAGACGAGTTCCCGGGGTTTGCGATGTGTTATTAGAGCTCAAGGTGTTATCCGAATTTTGCGATACTGCTATTCCTTTTGACTCTCCGTCGACGAACGATGTCGGATTCCGACGTAGCTGATGCTGCTGCTGCATTCTCTCCAGATTTTCCGTCGAAATTAAAACCATTTTTTTGGCCCTCTCCATAACGTTTTATCTCTACTATTTCGTTCCTTCGATAATTAACGATAATAAGGTCGATAATATAGGTCCGATAATATAGGGTAAAAATCCGCCTCGCTGCACCAACAGCTTTCTTCTATCCTTCCAATTACCGCGTTTTGCAACGACGTGGCGCAGAGCTTTTTTGTATTTGGTTAACCGATTTTTTTCACGCCGTTCGAGCGAGACGTTACCTTTGAGTGTATTGAAAACACATTCACAGATGCAGCGAATTAGTTTTTCGTCAGCGCTACGCAAGAAGGTTGTGCGTTGATTTTTGTTCAAATGATAGAGCGCCGCGAGGAGACAGGCGTTTCTCTTACCGATCGAATGTGTGGCGATTTTCGTCGCTCTGTGCGATTTCGCGTCAGCCAGCCTCATCGTGAGAAAAATCTACGACTGATACACGCGATTAGTCGTACTCAACTTTTATACGTAACCGTTGGAAAACGATCTACGCGGCACGTAGACGTAATGATACGTATCCTCGGGAAAAATACACGTTCGAAATCGATACTCGTCCGGAGTCGATTGTTTCAGATCGAGCAACAAATACCCGTGAGGCCTCGATGTGGCGTCGTAGTACGCCTCTTCTAGAAATTTCGGATCGTCGGGATAGACTTGACGCGCTAAATGACGAATTTGAGCACGATCACGTGGATTTTTGAAAACGACGATGTAATTCGCGTTAAGCGATATATCGCGCTGTCCACGCCCCTGGTGGAATAGATTCTGCGAGATAAGAATAACACTGAGATTCTTGTGATGACTGCCTTTGGTAAAAAGATCCACGATCGCGTCGCACGACGACGATTCTCTCATAAGATCGTCGATTATCACTAATTTCGGAGAAAGCGGATCGTTCGAGTAATCTTCCGGACGGGGTAATCCCTCGCGAAATTCAATTATATTCTTCTTCCTCGCCGTTTTAGTATCGCTGCAACCCCAGGGCTGTTCTTTTACACGCGTATCGTATTGTAATCGACGATAGGCTTCTTGCCATTCAGCGTAATAAAACAAAATTCTCTCGAAGCACACGTCGGACATGAGAGATAAATGCCTGAGAAAAGCCTTCACGAAGACCGTCTTTCCGCAGCCAGTCGGACCGCATACGATCGATGTCCAAGGATGTTTCCAACGCACGTCCATTTTGCGAAATGAGCAAACGATCTTCGCGCGCGACTTCAAAAAGCAAAAAAGGAAAAACGTCGTTTTCGTTGATTTCTAGAGCGCGTGAAAAAATAATTTTAAGAGAAGATAAGCTGATCAACGCGCCGACGGGGGCCCCTTCGCGGCGGACGAGTGCTCGCGCCAGCGTACCCCCGCGTGAGCTTGTCAGCGGAGAGCACCGCGGCTGACGAAAAGCTGATCTCGCCGCGGTGCGACGCGCATGAGCTTATCTTCGCGCGCGTCAAAGAGATTTGCGATCGGCGTATATTTCTAACGTTAAACGAGTACGCGACATCGATAAGCCTACCGATGCTACCGCTACCGCGATGTCTCTGCGAGGGGGAAAGCTTTTCGACGAAATAGGAAAGGTTGGTTAGAAATAAGTAATAAATCACTTCTTGTTTTTTTCCTTCGAGTAAAAAATGTTTTTATTCGATATTTTTCTCAAAAAAAAAAGAGGAGAGGAGAAAAAGGAAACATATGTAATTTAAATTTTTTTGTTTATATTTTTGCTAACTCTTATATAAAATTATCTTACATAAAATTCAATTATTTTTTGAAACAATATAATACATTTTTTATTATAATTAAATATTTACATTTTTATATTTTACATTTTACATTAAATTATTTGATACATTTTTAATAAAATGAAAAAATTTTTCGTAAAAAAGAGGGATACTTGGACTATTTATTATTTACAAAAAACTTAAATTTATGTTTCTCTCACATAATGCTTAAATACTACGCGAATAAGCGGAAAACTCGCGAGCTTAAAATATAAGTGAGAGAAAGAACAGAAGAAGAAGAAGAAGAAGAAGAAGAAGAAGAAGACGTTATTCTCTTCTGAAGCCATACGGAAGGGAATAACGATTATCGATAAATTTACGTTTTACCAATACCGGTGCGCACGTCTTCGTTTCGTTTCGCGTTACGATTCCGTGAAACGCCGTGCGACGGATTGCGTTAAAACGCAAATTTATCGCTACTCTCCCCGTTTCTTCTTCTTCTTCATCGCGTCTTTCTCTTTCATTATCTATTATTAATTTCCTAATACTATTAAAATTTATAATACGAGAGTTCTTATAATTTAACGTAATGCCCTTAACTTTACAGATCTCGTGTCGACGACCTTCCGGTGTACGAACGACGTACGCGTAGAATTTCGGGCCTCCGGACACGAACGACTCGATAAAACTGCCCCGACCGTAGCTCTCGAGCTCGTCCGTCATATCGCCCAGAAAATTTCCCGTACGCGGCTCGTACTCGCTCTGCTCGCCTCTGTTTACATAGATACACGAGTCTGTATCGCAATATAAAACGCGACTACCTAACTTCTCTAAATATTTATATAATATTAGTCGCGCTTGTGCCGTCGTCCAAGCCGCGATCACAGGGTTGGTTTGCGCGGAAGGAGCGACCGTCTCTTCGCGTAGTCGCCACGAAACATATATTACCTCGTCGTTGACAGGTAATATATTGGTTATTTCGTGCTCTGAACTCGTGAGCAACGCCGCCAAACGATCGTATTTTTTTACGATCTCTGTATTAGGCAGATTGGTTCGTTGGCCGAATTTACCCCAGAAAGAATTCAGGCAGAGCTTTGCGACCGAACGTAAACCTGGATTTCGAGCGATATTATTTATCGAGGACAATACCTTCGGTTTTCTCGTATTCCCTAAGGTACTGCTCCTTACTCTCGTCATCCAGGCATTCGCTCGGCCATC
>NW_017304929.1:0-4710 GCF_001594115.1 Trachymyrmex septentrionalis
CTTGGAGAGTTTTGGAGAAATTTTTTTGTATTTGATTTGGAACCTTTTGGCGTCACCGTATCTTTCTTCTTTTGAAATTTATTTACATGTAGATAGTGGACGTCCTGTGTTGTATCTTTACAGAGGATATTCGTTTCCTTCTCTGTGTGTGTGTGTGTAAGTTCCATTGCAAGTGCAATCTGCAATGCCTTTTCATAGGTTAATTCCTTGGTTTCGAGCAGACTGCTCTGTGTACGGCGGCTTGAAATTCCGAAAACTAAATGATTTCTCAACATCGTATTTTGAAAAGTACCGAAATTGCAAGTTGTACTTAATTTCGTTAGGGCACTGTCAAAATAATACTTTGGATTGTTAAGTGGTCCTGCAGCAAAAATAATCGAATCCATCGAAACATCTAAGCAGAATTTCTTGGTCGCTTGTGAATTGTTGAAACAACGATACGAAAGAGTCATCCGCAGATGGCACATTTATGTTTATTCAAGTTGCCGTGAGTACATCGGGAGTCCGCAGGAACAATCCGTGAGTTATTAGATCATGTGCAGAAACAGTTTTATAATCGATGAAACTTCCGACGAAATTGTGAGGAAAATTAATAATATATTTAATTGAGAAGAATTTGGACAGTGCTACAAGGAGATTCTGAGAAGAGCATATCGAACAAGTGGAAAATATAACAGCAAGCTATATGATGGAGTTTTTGCGGCGTCAATGTCAAGTGTTAGAGCAAGCACCTTTGAACGGAGAAAAGAAAGATATATCGAACAGAGAATTACCGGTCATGAGTAGAACGATGGTGACAACCAGCGATTCTCACTTAGTTCAAAATCGCAAAACATAACATTGTTGTTAACAACTTTTCAAGAGAATAAATATTATCTGTGCCAGGGACATTTTTATATATTCGTGCAATAAATTCTTGGGTTTCACCGCCGAAAATAGAATCCAAGAAACTAAACAGTTAAAGTTATGCATAAACTGCCTCCGGAATGATCATTTCAAAGATTGCAAATCAAGTTTCTGTCTAGAATGCTGAGAACGACATTATATTATATAACAATGACGTGTAAAATATTGAATCTAAAAACAAATATAGCATTCATGAATCAATCAATGGTATAAACATTATGAACTGCACGGTAAGATACGGTTATCGATTGAATTTAAAATCGCGTCCATCGAATTTTAATTGAGTTTTTATTGTCTAATGGTTCCGACGATAACTCAGAAATTATCATCATTCTTGATTCGCGCTTCTCAGTTGCTAATTCCGAAGAACCAAATGTTAGCAGATTTATTCTTTTACAATTTTACGAGTATTGACGTACTTATGCAGCGAATTCTTCTTCCACTTATTAGAGAATAAAAAAATAAAAAATTACGACGTAATGTAAATATTGCGAAACAAAAAACTGGATTGAATAATATCGGATTCAGTATCAAAATTTTTAATGTAATTATTGTATTATAAATCAACTAATCAATCATCAATCTTCGATTAAGCATACGTGTTTTTGCACAACAAGAATCTCTGAATGATACAATATGATAGCAAGATTCTAGGAATTGGAAAAACGGGACATGTCCGGATGATTTGTTACCATTTCGCGAAAACAAATTACAACTAGTCGAATTAAGAGAAATCACGAAGAGACGCTTAATGCAGAGCGTAAATTCAAGGTCAATTCGAATTTTCACAAACAACATATTTCGAATTTATGCTTAAATATATTGAATTGAATATATGACTAAAATTAACGAAGAAATGGATAAAACAAATGGTATATATTTACCGCATCACGGGCTGCTTGGCGAATCGAGTTCCACAACCATTACAAATAGTATTCGATGCATCGGCAAAGACGGCATCAGGCATCTCATTGAACGGTATGTTAATGGTAGGAGCAAACTTTTTTTTACATAATAATATAATAAATGTTATACTGTGATTTTACTTTCGTGCTATTGCAATTACAACAGACTTACAAAAAATGTATAAACAAGTACTACATGAAAACAAGAGATTATCAGAAAAGAATAATCGTAAAAAAATATTTTTTTTTGCTTGTTTTTCTTCAATGTTTAAATCAAATTTTATGTCAAACAATAACTCATGATGAGACATTGATCACTAAGAAGTTTTACTCTGAGTATGCAATTGGTTTCAGAAATAAGCGTCAAAGTTGTCAGCAACTACTTAGAAAATATGATACTAACAATACTTTAGACGAATTTTTGTTGAATTTTTTTAAAAGGCTGCATGTACCTGTAAGTTCTTTGAGTTGCTATATATAATCACGAATCTAATGTTAGATTTTAAAAATTCAAATAGCGAACATAATATAGCGGACACAAATACTCATTTTCTTCTACGGAAACTATTATATTGTAAGTTCTTTTGGTTAACAAATATATTATTGAATGTGCTATTATGTAGTTATAAAGAGACACGGAAACTGCAATGAAAAAGCACCTCTGCAGTGAAAAAGCTTCTAAATATAGCACTAAAACTATTAAACGTTGTCTTTTATGCATCATGTAACGCATCAACTTGAATTTGATTTTTTAAATAAAAAGTAATCAAAAGAATGCTTTTTCCTAAAAAATTATCATTGATTACTTTCCAAAATATAATAGAAAATTCATAACCAAAGGGAAAAAAAACCATAACAGAGTTTCCATAGAAGTGAATAATTGTTCAATTATTTGTGTTCGTCATATTATCTTCATCATCTCGACTATTTAAAATCTGACATCAGATTCGTGGTTAAGAAATCAAAGTACCCATAAGTACCAAAAAGTTTAACAAAAATTCGTGCTATATAGCTTTGTTATTGTCACATTTTCTTAGTAGTTGGTAATCACTTTAATGTTTTATATTTCTGAAATCGCATGCTCAAAAAATGTTTTTTGTGATTAATGTTTCATTATAAGCTATTATATAAAATTTGATTCCAAAATCAAGGATCGAAAAGCAATTTTGCAATCATTCTATTTGGTGATTTTTTTTAATAAACCGATACAAAAATTTCAATTAAACACGGTGATGTTGGATTGGCATGGTCTTCGTTCTTAGCCATACATTGTGTTAAATATTTAGCCAGGAAGGTATAAATTTAAATCAAGCAGCGCAAATTTTATTGAATAATTTATACATAGATGACATTTTATCATTAGTTATTTGCGCATATACATATGTGAATTCGGTTAGGAGAAATTAGAAAGAAAGCGTTTCAACATATAGACTGTTATCGAATTGATTATATTTACGAAATAATATCGATAAGAATCGAGATGCAACCGTTATAACTGCGCATAATGAGATTAATTGTGAAGCAAGAAATTAACAAAGTAATAATAAAGTGACATATGAAAATGACGATAATTTACATGTGAACATTTTATTTACCTTAACATTGATATTAGAAGTAGAATTAATTAAGATAACTCCGGTATACATATACGTCGCATCTAATGAGAACTTAATTTATTAAGTATTATTTACAATGTTTAAAGTAAACTGTATTACTAAAAATTTTGTACTATTCACTAGTATAAACAAAAATATTAGAAATCCGAAATACTTACTTTAGAATTTAAGAAAAAAACTTTTTTAGACTTGTATTTTTATATCCCATCTCTATGGGGTAGTCAGGATAATCAGGCATGTTCAAAAGATAATTGCATTTGAAGTTAGTAATTTTAACATATGTTTCCTGCGCTAGACAAAGAGCAATAGTACATTTTCGATTATAGTGCAAAAACGGTATTTAAAAATTCGCTTAAAATGTAAAGGACTATAAATAAATATAATACAAATCGCTTAAAAAAAATAAAGTAAAAGGCAAATATTAATTATAAATCCTTAGAAAGATTACAATTCTTCTAAAGCTTTATAATTAATATTTCCCTGGGTAATATTTTTCCATGAATGGTTTCAATATAAAAGTTATGCAATTCCTTCGTGTCCAGATCCATTCTTGGAATGCCAACGTTTAGTGAACCTTGCAGTCTACCTCATCAAGGCGAAGAGCGACCTGATACTGAACTGTTCCTCTTATATTACGCTGCTTGTTGGAGTGGTAAAGAGGGGGAGGGGAAGAAAAGAATTTATGGAGGAAGGGGTGATGGAATTGGTCGATCTTCAACAACCAGGAGAATAGTCTTCCATACTTTATTCATGTTGTAGCTATTATCTCTATTTAGATTGTTCACGCAAAATGTTTCATGAGCATATTTTATTTAATTTTGTTTACTATATTATTTGATGAACAATAAAGATAACAAATGCATTACGCTTGAAACGCAAAGTACCCATAGTTACCAGAAAAACATTATTTGATCAATAATTCTGCAGACATTACACATGGTAACCAATGAAAATAAATTGAATCTAAATAATTATTACGTCGCAACAAATAGGTCGAATAAAATGAATCAACTGCGACTTTATGGAGAAAATGTGTCATTTTATTATTATATTTATGAAAATGATGCGTAATTATTTAATAACTGAAACATTATAAAAAGGGGAGCAAAGATATGGTTGCGTGCATAAGTAAATGATGTCACGCCCGAGCATGTCTCATGTTTAAACGGCATCCGATATGGATCGGGTATTCGTCACCTGCGTAAACAGAAATAACTCTCTTTCTCTCTCTCTCTCTCTCTCTCTCTCTCTCTCTCTCTCTCTCTCTCTCTCTTTGTCTCTCT
>NW_017304929.1:4810-8203 GCF_001594115.1 Trachymyrmex septentrionalis
TTTTCCTGGTGGAGGGGACGGGGGCACAAATCACAGAGTACACAAGCATATATTTTGCCCTTTTTTATAATATTTCAATTGTTAAATGATTAAATATTGTACATACACAGTAAAAGAATTTGTGTTAAATTTAACATATTTCACATTTCCCAAACGGTCCACACAAATTTTTGTGTTAATTTAACGAAAGATGAATTTGTTAGAAAATAATACAAATATTATGTAAAAAATTAATACAAGAAGCGTAATACTTCGACACAATTTATAAACAAATTTTATGTTAAATTGACACATTTATAGTGCTAAATTTATCTGAAATCAGATGCTATTTTTATGTTTTTAGCTTAGACGACGCTTTTGTGATATTTTACAAACACAATATACAAATTTAACAAATATAACTTATTGCTACAAATAGAAAATAATACAAAATATCGGTATCTTTTTACACATAAAATATATATATATATAATAACTACAAAATATATTTCTTTAATTTAAGCAACGTTTGGAATGGGGGAAACGATATCAAGATAACAAATGTAATAATATGAAATATATAATGTAATTAACATTTTGTAGTGCAATATTATTTCCATTAGATCTAATTTAAAATTAATTTTATAAATAAATTATTGAAGTATTTGATAAGGGTTCTATTCACTTTATTTCGATATACTATTATTTCTTTAAATATGGTGTTATTTTAATGATTTCTTTCGGTTTCCACGAAGAAAAATATATATTAGAAAACGTAGAAACAAAATGATCCCCGAACGGAAACTCTCGAAAATTTCTATTCTCCTATCCGTACGAACTTTTTTGTACTTTTATAAACTTGCCGCGACGTCGTTAAGCGTCGATTAAAGTCGATCAATATGAAATAGTATATTCACAAACATATGTGCTCTAAAAACGTTGATCATTAAAAAGATTAAAATTTACCATTATATAATCTGTATAGTCAATTTTGGTCAATTTACATTTTGAGGTCGTTTCTATTAAAGAGATTGTATTTTATATAAACTTTATTATAATAATGATTGACGAACTAACTATACTAAAAATTAGCTAAGGGATAATATTTTTCACGATTATAGTTAAATCGCGATTAGTAATATCAAAATCTAATAAAAATGCTTATATTTAAATCATACTAATTTTAGGTGTGTTAACGTGTGTGAAGTTTAGTGTCATAAACATTATATTTCAGCAACATAAATATAAAATGAACCTTAGATAAAAAAATGTTGTAGAACAGTATGCACATCCACTCATTTTTTAAATTTTTACGTATATTTTTTATAACAAATATTTAGTCGATGTAGTCGTAAACATGAGCAGTCGTTTCAGAAGTTAATACAAGTTAAATAAAGAAAGAGAAATAATGCATATATCCCTCGTTCTCGCAAGATTTTGACAAAAACGCCTTATGATGTGACTTTTTTTATATATAAATACCTTACACATGAATATAAATACCTTACATGAATATAAAATTAAATTTACTTTTTAGATTAATAATCTATATTTGTGTTATTTAAAGTAATCTCATTTTAAGAAAAATTAAGTCATTCTGATTTTAAAAATAATTTTTTTCAAAATTAATTTTATTAATTATTTAAGGGACTATCCTCCAATCACTTTGATCTTGACATATGTTGTTAAAGTCATGACTCCAAGTGACCTTAGACAAATCTAGTCGTCGCTCGTTGTTCCTTAAAAAGTTATTAACGAAAAAATGTTATCAATAAAATTTAACTTTTGGACACAGCTGCGCTTCGAAACGAATTCCCTGCTTTTGAGGCACCTTATCCTTAAACAGAGGATCATCTTTTGACACTTCTAAAAGTGGGCGTTGTTTAGGGCTTAGCGTAATCGGTTTCAGATTCAAGATCGTCCAGGTATACTGTATACTGTGATACACAGCATTCAAAGCAAATAATGCTAAGCACCACTCAACCTAATAAATCGCAATATTAAAATGTACTATAAAATATAGCGCAAAATATTTCTTATATAATTGTGTCTTTAGAGCAGAGAATTTGTACGTTTATATGTGGAATCTTTAGACATTACGTTAAAAAAAGCTTAATCACAATTCATGTGTATATCAAATGCTTTTTTAACGTGAATTCTGCAAGATAATGGGCGAAATGGGATTATATCGAGATATAATTCCGCGCATATTTCTCCATAGACGTTCGATATTTTGAATATAACGCTTATGTCTAGATCAACAAAATGTAAACTTTTTGTGAATGATTCACTGTTTTATGTTGATACATTGGGTCGATTTGGCCATATGCTTTCCAATAATCGGTATGAATTATTGATCTAGGAGCGATGTTTTTCCGGATGAGCGGTAGTAATGTTTATGCGTCACGGGATTCAGTTGGTACATAAACATCTTTGTGTTGCGTGTTATTCCTCCGAAAAACCATTATCCTTTAACGAGTCGTTCGCGATTACCATGGTATATTCTCGTCCAAATTTTGCCTCATCGATTTCAATAATAATTCCTTTTTCGTCAATTTGATTTTGGTTATTTATTAACCATTGATTCATGAACTGAAAAGTCAGATTGTTGTAATTAAATATTTATTAAAGTAGAGAATTTTTAAATAAGTTTTCTGTTTCAAAAATACTCTGTTTCAATAATACAAAGGACCCCGCACTAATCTTATGTAATGGATCCCAGTCAAATTGGTTGAAATTTTACTATAATGTAGTTTGTGATGTAGTTTTGATTAAAAGTCCTCATAAACAGCAGGTTCAAAAATAGACTATTCTCGAGATATTAGAAATCAAATGTTGGAATTTAGCCATATTTCCAATATTTGACATCCAATATCTCGAAACTGTCCATTTTTGGACCTTGTATCCATAAAGATTTTTGATCAAGATCTCACGATCTACATTATAGTAAAATTTCAGCCAATTCTGGGATCCACTTTACATAAGATTAGTGCGGGGTCCTTTTTTCTAGAAATGTCTGCTTTACAAACTAATACTTTGCTTTAAAACCACACATTCTTTTGATAAACTTGTTTTGGTAACAACTTTTTAATGAACAACGAGCGATGGCTAAAATTTGTTTAAGGTTTCTCGGGGACATGGCGCAAATAATATATCTATGAAGTATGAAACTTCTATATTCACTAAAACGCGCTTACATGTTTCGGCTCACTTTTGAGCTCTCTTCAGAGACAACACAAATTAACATACATAAACTATGAATAAAAATTATTCTGTCATGGTGAGCTCCCCAACCTCGAGAATTTAAATGCCAGAATTAAACCCAAAAAAAGCGAAAGAAAAAGAAAAAAGAAAAATAAAGAAAAAAAAGAAAATAATGGAAACATCGAAATAGAAAATATGAAAAACTCATTT
>NW_017304930.1:0-308 GCF_001594115.1 Trachymyrmex septentrionalis
TCATAGAGTTGTGCAAGGAACTAAATTAAATTTAAAAAAAAATTTTTCTAACAGATCAATTTTAATGCTTACGTTATTATAATATAACGCTTGATCTATCACATTTTCTATACACATTGCAACAACAATTTTTACTCAAATATAAAATTACAATAATTTTGTTCTGTGTCGCATAATCGATCATTATGATTTTTTCAAAGGAATTGAAAACGTGCTTACGTAAACTTGCTATAGTAGACGACTCGTTGGAAGCCCTCGGAGCGCCAAAGGAATACCAAAGACTACGTAACTGGATAATTCGTATAATA
>NW_017304931.1:0-303 GCF_001594115.1 Trachymyrmex septentrionalis
TGAAATTTGCGAAGTTCCACGAGGCCAATTAAAAATTGCTCGCAAATAGGGTTTGTAGCTTTCAAAAAAGTGAATTTTTAGCTTTAATTTGTTTTTTTTTATAGATATAACTCTATATGATTTTTTTTGCCGAGTTATTCAACATTGAAGTAAAAAGAGTCATTTTTGCTCGCTCACTGCCTGATTACCGAAGGGAACATAGGATAGCACTCCAGATCGACACCCGATCCTGGCTACCACCCTCCTCTCGGCAAGTGCCTGAGATGGCGACGAGCCCGGCGACGATCCAGAGTGTCCCCGCAC
>NW_017304931.1:403-721 GCF_001594115.1 Trachymyrmex septentrionalis
CGACAAGATCGCGCCCTGCGAAGGGGATTGTTAAAACATTGTAGTTAAATAACTTAACTCTTAAAAATGTATTAAATTTGATAATAAATTTTGACTCTAATTTAATTTATTATTTACAAAGTGCATACAGTAATATGAACACGTTGAAACTAATAAATAGATTGATTTTGACACATTAAAATTAAAAATAACAAAATACCAGTAAATGTAAGGGATAGGATTGCCCTTAGATATCGGCGACAAAGTAACATAATTGATGTTTTATAATAAAGTTTTAAATTTACTCATCTATTTGATAAAATTTATATAAATGTCCGA
>NW_017304932.1:0-360 GCF_001594115.1 Trachymyrmex septentrionalis
TCCTATGATTCAATATATTATATTGAATAATTGATAATTTTATATTATTATAATTTATTTGAAATGTATTATATTAATTACTAATTAACTTTGATGTAATGAATACATTACAATGATTCGTTAAAGAAGTTGAAAATTAATTTCATCTGTCAATAATCAATAAAATGTATTTTGTATTAATTATGAATTTAATAATAATTCCACTAACATACATCTTTGCAAACAAATTATTTGAACATACAGATTACATTGGCAAAATAGCTGCTAGCGCAAACGAATCGAATACTTACTGAAGAGAGCAACGTTTCGATTGATTTACAATATGACTATTCCTCTTTACGATCTTCTTAAAACTATACG
>NW_017304933.1:0-399 GCF_001594115.1 Trachymyrmex septentrionalis
TTACTTTAACCTAAAAATTGTGTTTTGCTTTTTTCCCGGAGCAGGGATACTTACTTTTTGAACATCCCTCGTATAATCTAGTATATTATACACGTTATATACGAGGTCTGTTCAAAAAGTATCGCGAATTTTGAATTTCCGCGGGTTACGTATATTTGATTTTCGATTTTTTGTGGCGTTATGTTGGTACTCATGTCTCTCACTTATGCCGACAAGTTCGGCTATTTTGAATGTTCAGTTAATTTTTGAGAGCTGCTTTGCTTGCACGTGTTTTGCAAGCTCGTTTTCCATGCTCGTCTTCGATTTTTGCCTATTCCAAAAAATAGATCAAAGATCTGTATCAAATTTTGTGTGAAAAACAAAATTAAGTGCGCGGACGCATTCCGAATGTTGGCATAT
>NW_017304934.1:0-586 GCF_001594115.1 Trachymyrmex septentrionalis
TAAATATTGTAAGAACTGTATAATAAGAGCTATATATTGTAAAACAATGTTATATATATAAATAAACACGCATATTTAAACTATATATCTGGGTGTATGATATTATTTATTCCTTTCTTATTATCGCACCGCCAGCATCTTCGCGCTCCATGGTACTGCGACAGACAGTCATGACCATATTAAGTGTTCTCTCTAATTAAATTATTAAATAAAAAACGTCAAATATTTTTGCTCGCTAGAAGAAGGTACAACGGGAGCGACGATGCAGCGGGTAAGATGACGAAATATAAAAGGGAGAGAGATGGTAAGTATTTATATGCTGTAAGTGGATGCGATAAGCTTTTGTCACCAATGCATTTTTGGGAAGAACGGCGGCGGGCGGCGGCGGCGGGTGACGAAAAAAATAAGGAATGCATAACGGAATGGTTACGTAATCCAGCGACCGGGGTCCTATGTTTATGTAAACAGCCATGTTGCCGAGACCTTCCCGTGCCTTCCCCCGCGAACGAGTACCCCCGTGCCTCACGCCTCCCCTCTAACTCCACATGGACATTAAAACTCTTTTTGTGCTACTACTGTTGAATTC
>NW_017304935.1:0-332 GCF_001594115.1 Trachymyrmex septentrionalis
CCAAATTGTGTACTTTCAGAATAAATAAACATTTTTTCTTACATATAACTAGTTTCTTTTTTATCATCGTATGACATGTTAACGGACTTTTGGACCCTGTACTTTATCATTCCCTATTTTTATTCAAACTTGAATCAAAACTAATAAAACCAATTTTTAATAAAAATAATAATCCCACCTATATTTACCTTATCCTACCCCTATTCATATCAATAATCATATTAATAATTTGAAATATTTTTAAAGATTTTAAGTTATAGATTTAAACTCTAAACCTTCAAAGTTTAAAAAATAATTTTTTTATAAATCTTATAATCAAAAAACTTAATTAT
>NW_017304936.1:0-376 GCF_001594115.1 Trachymyrmex septentrionalis
GGAAACCGAAGAGGAAATGATACAGGAAGAAATGGAGGAGGAAGAAGGGGAGGAAGAGGAAGAGGAGGAGGACGAGGAAGAGGAAGAAGAGGAGGATAATGATGATAATGATGATGATGATGACGATGTTGATGATGATAATGATGCTGATAATGATGACATCGGCGATAATGCTGCTGATAACATGGAAGTCATCTCCAACGAGAGTAGCAACGTCGATGACAACGGCGATGATGAAGAGGAGGAGGAGAAGGAAGAGGAGGAGGAGGAAATAACTTAGGAAGCTACAGAGGAAGAAGATAACAGATATTACGTGCCTCTTGGCAATAAAGGTAATAATCTTTTTATTTTTATTTTTAATTTATTTGTTGCTCGA
>NW_017304937.1:0-626 GCF_001594115.1 Trachymyrmex septentrionalis
CAACTCAAGATGTTCTAAGAGATAAAATAATGTATTTTGAATTAATATCATAAAATTTGTAGACGTTTTAGTCAAGATTTTATCTTCATCAGTACAATAACGCATCAATATTACAATTAAATTAACTACGGTTGTCTTCTGAGTATATCTTTACTTCGATATTATGATCCCGTTCAATGCAAATTAATATTTGATTATCCATATAATACAGTCGTCTTGGTACAGAATTATTAAAAAATGCTTTATAAGTAATACAAATAATTGTGTAAAAGAAGCGAAAAGAAAGAGAACAAAACCAGTGAGTTAGAAAAAAGAGAAGGAGCGAAGATGAAATGAGGGATGGCAGCAAGAAAATGAAAGAGAATGATGATGAGGGAAGAAGAATAAGAGGACATATCGAGATGTGAGAACTAATTCATTTCCAGTTATTGCATCTCTCACAGTTATAGATGATAAAAGAACTTATTTTCAAAAAGACTCAAGATTTCAGATGCCCTGATATCAGCAAGAAATTTCACATTAATTATAATGAATTTAATTGGAATAATGTCCACATATTAGCTAACAAGTCTTCATATGTGAAAAGAATGGTATGATAAATATACAAAAGCAGACAATAGGTTTGA
>NW_017304937.1:726-997 GCF_001594115.1 Trachymyrmex septentrionalis
TAGACAAAAAAAAGAGACATAAGGCTATTGCCAAATACAATAGTTATCTTCCCGTTTTAGAATTATTTTCCCCCACTTAGACATATCCCCCATCACTTTGTAATTAATTAGATGGTATAATACAATATATGTTCAATGTGAAGTAGTTGTTTACGAAATGTCACACGACAATTTTTGATAGAAGAAAAAACCGATAAATCGAAGAGTTTAGATAACAAATTATTTACACAATATATTATCTCATATTATATTCATATTATTGAATTAAATT
>NW_017304938.1:0-382 GCF_001594115.1 Trachymyrmex septentrionalis
GGATCAATTTCTTTCATAAGAAAAAAATCGTAATATATGGGATAAACTAAGTAAGAAGAAAAACCCAATATGACCAAGCCATATAGGCAAGAGAGATATGACCTAGGATATCCAAGAGGATATTCGAACAAACCAAAACCGGAGAACGAACCAGAGATCATTAATGGTGCCAGTACAGCCTGTAGCGTTTTCGTCATAGTTTCCAGGTTATTGAAAATTAGTTTGAACTACATAATTCTTGCTGCACGAAACACAAACGTGTATTAATACTTTTTATAAGAATCCCAGAAACAGTTTTTGCAAACCCTTTAAAAAAACTTTATGAGAATTACTGTGTAAGGTGTTTATATTTCAGGATGATACACATCAACTAACAAGTACT
>NW_017304938.1:482-694 GCF_001594115.1 Trachymyrmex septentrionalis
TAGAATGAACACACAGATGATCTAGATTAGCTTACACCTCGATAAATTTTTTTTGTTTATGTTATATTACAGATTATAGACGACGATAGATGTATTCTCGCAATATTATGTCTTTACACAAGGATCCAAGATATATATTAAATGACTTTTATTTATACTTTTAATGTGTTATCTTAAGAGTTAAAGCTAATAATTTCAATAAAGTGCTTTAT
>NW_017304939.1:0-3622 GCF_001594115.1 Trachymyrmex septentrionalis
GTAATCACGTTGGTGAGCACTTAATAAACTACTACTACTACTACTACATTTTTAAATCCAGAGGGTTTAATTGTTAGAACGTTTCTTGAATATTACCTCTACTTTTCAATAATTAAAAAATACGTCAAAGAAGGCTTATAAAGTATTGTAATCCGATGTGACATCCTCGTCAATACTGACGAGGACAATAATGTGGTAGGTAACGTTATATAAATTTTTTATATGAGAGTACATAATGACCTAGTTCAATATTAAAATAGGATTTAGTTATAATATAAATGGTAATATATGCATCCTTTCCGCTACATTGAAGTAATCTTCGTATACCGTCTTATCCGGAGTAGTATCGTTAACAAATTGTCCTCCTGCTCCATAATTAGAGAAACAATGGAACACACTTCTATCGTACAGATTCTGAAAAACGAACAACTAAAGAATATCAATACTTCGAGATGTCTAAATTTTATGATTTAGAAGCAACTGTTTTGTTCAATAATACAAATCAAATAATTGAGAAAGATACCACTATTTAACTCAACTTGTATAATAATTACAGATTTAAATTTGACAAAAGCGGATTGACAAAAGTAATTGTATTAATTAATAAATAAACAAAAAAAATTCTAATGAAATTTATCTATGATAAATAATATAATATGGTTACTTCTCAAGAACAATAATTTTTCAACAAAGTGTCTGCATAAGGATACCAATAACATACATTACAATATCATAACGCTGTTCCTGAGTCAATAGTTCTGACTAATCGTTAATTATTGTGCCAACGGCTATCATATCTGATTCTAGATGTATGTCGGAGCATTGTTGTCTTCTATTAAAATCGGGAAATGGTAACATAGGCACCTGATAATCATTCCACATAAGATTACATGCCACACTTCCGTATTTCATTTTTAGAACACTACCTAAAGCTTTGAGGCCAGAGCCTCTTGTGGGTGGCTATCATTTGGTTAGGATCTTTTCTATTGTTGTTTGTCCGTTACGCCTTTTTGCGAAAATAAGGCAACTCTCGTTCCTAAGATCTGGTGCTCTGTACATTGCATTCATAATGAGCTACAACAGTAATCAAGTTTATGAGAAACAGTAACAATATTAGAGAAATCGTGTGTTTGATAAAAGTATAATTGAAACTCAATAAAATAAGTTGAATAGCATTAAATCGGTATAAAATAGAATTACAAAACAGCGATAAAGTAACGGTAATTTAATGATATAATTTGTAGATTATCGCAGTTTGCTGTCTATAGTTATTTTGTCAGTTATTTAACAATAATTATTATCACAACTTTCTATTGTCATAGTAGTACCCACATTGGCTTAAAAATGTGTAAATATTATATTGATAACACGTACATATCCGTAATAAAGCATGTATAGTTTTGTAGATCCGATGATAAAAGAATCATGGCAGTTGGTTGTGACTACATCTCGAATATTACGTGTTCTATGATTCCAGTTTTCTGAATTTTCTACGATATGACGGAATTGCACTACCGACGTATAGCCACTTAATCTTGTACGAATTTTTTCATTTTTTTAGAGATACTCCATTTAATGAAAAATTAGATACTTTATTGTGATTTCTTACCTACTCCGGAAAGATTATATGGTGCTGTAGTTAGATAAGGGCATCTAGCTATGTCGACTTTTACGTCGTGGAATAGGGATTGCATTCCATTTTGTAGAACTATTGTCACATAACACACGCATGAAATATGATGCATTGGCGAATTAAATATAATAATAAACATTGTATAATACACATATCTTCTGCGATTTCTGCGAAGGTTGATGGCGTCAAATGGATGGTAATGTAAGATAGAAGACAGTTGTGTAACAATCACCATTTGATGCAATCGCCATGATTAGAACTGGAACACAAAACTATTAAATTTTTACTGAATTACGCGTAAGTTTATAAATTATTATATTATAAGTAAATTTAATGTCTGAAAAAAAAGTTGATATTAGTAAACTGTTTGACATAATCTAAAGTTTGACGGTTGATAATATATTATAACTATATAAAATGTACGTCACTGCTCAGAACTTTAATGCATCTTTAAAATTGAAAAATAGATTTAACTAATTTTTAACATTGTAAATATACTAAAATTTATATTCTCTCAATAATAAATTATTCTAATTATGAATACGTTTAAAAATGGAATTAAATATCACTGTTTTAAATAAGATAATTGTAATGGATGATTTAGCTAAAAAATTATGAAACACCTTAAAATTTTGGGCAATAATTTATGATGAGTTTATTTGCAATAATCTGTTATAAATATAATGTATCTATTAAAATATATTGTATGAATTGTATGCGGATTATTTTTGAATATAAATTACAAATGTCTTAATTATCATTCAAGAACTGTTTGTTTGAGTATTAAATTAGTTGCTATTAATTGTAGTTGTCATTTAAGAACACAATTTAAACGATTTATTATTTTCTTAAGTTTTTGTGGATTAAGTATATTTTAAAAATATAACATATGTCGCTTTGTATATGTATTTAACGCGCTGTTAAGTTGAATTTGTCATTTAATTTTTACAACTAGAAACCGTGATACTAATGTTGTAAAAACATTATCCATGAAATAGTATCCATGAAACAAACGCAATTCATACTTAAATTAAAGTACGGTTTAAATATTATTAAATAAATAATAAAGATAAATAAAGATAAACGAACAAATATTAGTCAGTAACGCCCGTTAGTTCGAAAAGAAAAAAATATACTAATTTAAATGACCGAAAGACGAGCAAATAAGATGAAATGAATATTGAAGCCTTAAATTCTTGAATATTAAAAGCTTTAAATTCACAATAATAATGTCAAATATGCATCAAAAATTTTTAAAGTATACTATGATCTGATACAACATCTTTGTCACAATAATGTGCTAGGTAACATTGTATGAATTTTTGTTTATGTAAGTACATAAGCAACTAGTTTAATTTTAAAAAGGCATTTAATTATAATATTATTTATAATATAATTAAATGCCTTATTTTTTAAATTTAAGTAACCTTCATATTTTATCCTATCTGGAGTAGTACCACTCATAAATTGCTTATCTGTTCTATGATTGCAGAAACTATGAAACTCCGCTTGTTGGACACTTACTGAAATATACAGAACATCAATACTTCATGAGGATTAATTTTTTAGATTTAGAAACAACTATCGCGTTTAAGTAATTAAGAAATATTTCATTAATATAATTTAATTTTATCACACAAATTCAAATTTGACCGAAGCGTGTATTAATAAAAAAAATTATATTAATTAATAAATAAAAAATTAAAAGTTTAACATCATCTAAGTGGCAAAAGGTATAATGCAATATTTCCCGAATTAATCGATTTTGACGTCTAATTGATGGACATTTGTCGCTGGTTGATTAGATATTTATGTATTTATAAAGAATAAAGTATATTATATATTTCTCAAAATTATTTTACTACAAAATGTAATATTTAAATAAAATATAAGTACGAAGACAGTATATATGAACCACGGTATAACCCATGGGATGAGGTGCCTGGAGGGGGAAGGGGACTGACCGAGTGGGGCGTTGTGGTGCGGGGG
>NW_017304939.1:4055-9855 GCF_001594115.1 Trachymyrmex septentrionalis
GTTACAATATATATATATATATATATATATATATATATATAATTAGTTTTCTTTTAAATCACTTTCTACATTGTTAAGTCATTCTTCGTTAAGATCATAAATATGATGATTTTTTTAGTATACATAACTGGAAATAGTTTCGAATCAAGGATTACATTAAAAACATATAATATCTAGTATTATAATGAGGCATTATTTCACGACATTATACAAGGTGATAAAATAGAAAATTGATAATTGTTGATGCCATTTATTTAAACCGTAAAGTTACGCACCTCTCTGAATAAAATCATAGTAAAATGATCTAAACATTTGGAATATTTAAAGAGAATACAATATTTTATCAGCACAATAAATCCAGCTCGGCTTCTTTAGCCTTCAATTATTTAGTTAAATTGTATTTATTTATAGCCTCATTTAAATGTAATATTTGTAATATTTTTTTGTCTTTTATATGTTTAACTCCGAAATGATAATGACTGTGTGAGTCAAAATGTTTCCTACATTATTGTATCATACTTTTTTATTAAATCATCAAATGCTTTATTTATTTAAACATCTTATTTGTTCGTCTCTTGGTCCTTTTGATTAGAATAATACAGATATTATGTCGTGTGTATATCAAGTATGTGTGTGTGTTCTACTTACGAATTACGTTACAAAAGTATTGTATGATCGCAAAATGTTTAATTTCTTAGTTAAATGACTGTCATTCACACGTCTTTTCTGTCATAACTATACGAACAGTATGGCGCACTTATGAGCTGCTGCTTTTTCTCAAATATAACAAGAACACAACAATTTAATATATTTTAGAAACAAAGAGGTCATCAGAAAGATAACTGATAAACATAATTTTGTGAAATCGTTACTTGCTTTTGAAATTTACAAATAAATAGAAATTTAAAATTTATTATTTATTTTTAATAAAAAGTTTATTTAAAGTTAAATTTACAAAAAATGGTTGTTTATTCAAAAACAAACGCGACATTATTAAAATAATTCCACATAATATATATTTTATCCATTTTTTATTATTAATTCAGTAACATTGTTTACGTTATTTATTTTCAACATGCAATGTCGTAATGATGGAGCTAATGACGCGGTGCGTCTAAGTTCTTATTTTATATCATTTACTCTATCAAATCAAAAATCATATCATCTGTATTTATATTTAGGAGATGTATTTTTCTTTGGTTATCGGTAATATATCTACATGTCCTTCATATGCTGTAGCAATTTCCTTAATTATAAAATACGTTTATACGTACGTTCATACGTACGTTTATACATATGAACGTTTATATGTAATGCGACGTTGTCAAATAGTGTACATATCACATGACTAAATTTTCGGATTTAAACAAAACTGTTGCGTTCAATGATTAAATGATCGCGAAAGATTCCTCTATTTTAACTCAACTTAGTAATCACAGACTTAAATTTGACAGAAACGGTTTGACAATAGTAATTATTTTAATTAATTAATAAACAATTAAATTTCTAATGAAATTTATCTATGGTAAATAATATAATATGATAACTTCAAGAACAATGATTTTTTGTGTCCGGCATAACCGGGACAAATAACCTACAACATCATAACGCTGTTCCTGAGTCCATAGTTTTGGCTCATAGTTAATTATTGTGCCAACGGCTACCATATCTGACTCTAGATATATTTCGGGACATTGCTGTCTTTTAATAAATTCATAAAATGGTAACACAGGCTCCTGATAATCATCCCACATAAGATTACACGCCACACTTCCGTATTTCATTTTCAAAACACCATCTAAAGCTTTGAGATAAGACATAACAAATTATGTAATTGTTTTTACATGTTCTTTTTTAACTGTATATACCACATTAATAATTACCAACAACTTTATTTTCATTCCTTTTATATCTTTCGTAAAGAATCGTTTGCATTGAAGTTATGATATCTGTGTTAATAGTTTTTCGACCTTTGGCACGAACTCTGATAACAAGGCCCGCCCTACCCTCGCTGACAAACATAATGCCCTGGGTGGCTTTCATTTGGTTAGGATCAGTTAACTTTTCTATTGTTGTTTGTCCGTTACGCCTTTCTGCGAAAATAAGGCGACTCTCGTTCTTAAGATCCATAGGTGCTCTGTACGTTGCATTCATAATGAGCTTTAACAGTAATCAGGTTTATGAGAAACAGTAACAGTATCATTGGAATCCTGATAAAAACTGTGTATGATAAAAACACAATTGAAACTCAATACAATAAGTTGAATAGCTTAAATCAGTAGAATAGAACTACAAAACAGCGGTAAAATATCAGTGATTTAATGATATGAATTGTAAATTATCATAGTTTCATATTTATGATTACATTGTCAGTTATGTAGCAGTGATACATTATCATAATTTTTTATTGTTATAGTAATATTATCCACATAATCGTAAAATCATGAAAATATTGATAATACGTACATGTCCGTAATGAGGCATGTGTGGTTTTGTAGCGTAAGAAGATCCGATGACAAAGGAATCACGGCAGCTGCTTGTGAGTATATTTTTTGAATATCCACTTTTCTGCGATTCCACGGTATAATTTCAGAACGATAAACGAAATCAATTATTGTCGTGTTGCCACATAATCTTATATGAATTATTCATTGTTGTAAGATATTCCATTTAATGAAAAATTAGCTTTGTTGTGTTTCTTACCTACTCCGGCAAGATTATATGGTGCTTTAGTTAAACGAGGACAGCTAGCTATGTCGACGTTCAGTTGTTGGAACAAGAGTTGCATTCCATTTTGCAGAACTATTATCGTGTACACACGCATGAAATATGATGTGTTTGATGAATTAAATAAACATTGTATGAACACATACCTTCTGAGATTTTTGATAAGGTCGGTCCATTTAAAAAATATTGTCTATAAGGAAGGTGATCAGTTGTATAGGAATCCCCATTTGGTCTCTCTGCCATAATGCTAAATTATAACTGGAACACAAGGCTATTAAATTTTTATTGATAGCTACGCATAATGATTTACAAATTGTTATATTATAATAGTAAATTAATGTTAAATCTGATAAATGTTGATGTTAGCATGCTGTTTGAAATAATATAAATTTGGGGGGATAGTTAATATAATTTATTATAATTACCTATAATATATACTATTATTGCTGAGAAAGTGCATTTCTAAATTTTGAAAGAAAATTTAATTTATTCATAAACATTGAAAATATACTAAAATTTATATTATCTGTATCCGAAATTATTGTAATAATATATGTTTTAAAATGGAAATAAATTTTACTCTTTAAATACAATAATTGGTACAGAATTGTGATTTATCTAAAAATTATGAAATACTTCAAACTTTTGAGAGACAGTATATGATGGGTTTTCATGCAATAATATGTTATAAATACTGCATCTATCAAAATATATTACGTAAATTCTGTAGATATCATTTTTGGACAAAACTGACAAATGTATTAACTCATTAATATTTAAGAACTGGCTAGTAAGCTTAGTTGCTACTAATTGTACACACAGTTGCTATTTTTGAATAAAATTTAAACGGTTTATTATTTTGTATTTGTGCGTTAACTATAATTTAAAAATACATTGTATGTCGCGCTGTTTATTTTTTAATAACATTACAATTTGTAACATTGTATTTTATTTTTACAACTAGAAGCCGTGATAATATTGTCAAAATATTGGGTTTCGTAAAACAAACGCGAGATGTGGCTTGTAGATATAAGTATAGCTTAAATATTACTATTATATAAATAATGATGAACAATATTACTCAGATATTATTTGTTAGTTTGCAAAACAAAAATTGTGCTAATAATTTTAAACTAATGACCATATTAAGAAGATCATATAATATTTATAATTTTAACGAAGAATTATTTGACGATGCTTATTAGTTTCATATAAATAAAACGGAATCAAACACACACACAACACATATCAACCGTTACTGTTATTTATTGAAATTGTAAAGTTACATTACCACTGAAAAGTATTATAGTGAAATGATCGAATTTGGAATATTTAAAGAGAATGTTTTTTTTTTTATGTATTAGCATAATAGATCTAGCCTGGCTTCTTTAGCTTTTATTTATCTAGATGAATTGTATTCATTTTGAATTTCACTTAAAATTATAATTCATAATATTTTTTTTCTTTTATATATTTAGTCATGAATTAATGATTATTCTGTGAGCTAACATGCATTAATGTATTATATTTACTATTTTATAAAATTGTAAAATGTTTTATTTATTTAATCAACTCGTCTCGTAGTCGTTTAAATTAGAATAATAAAGATATCATGTCGTGTGTAAGCTTACATGTCAAGTATTTGTGTCATGTACTTACAAATTACGTTGCAAAAGTATAGCTTGATTGCTGACTTTAATTTCTTAGATACATCACTGTCACAGACACGTCTTTGCCGTCATATGTTATATGACATACCATATATGTTATGAATAACAGTATGGCATACTTGTCACTGCTTCTTCAAAAACAGTAACAAGAAATCATTGATTATAGAAACTATAGAATCGTAACGGTCATAAGAGTCAGTAGGAATAAATAAACATAATTTCGTGAAATCGTTAATGTTTTGAACAATCCAATGGAAATTGGAAATGTATTCTTTATTTTAAAAAAGAAATTGGTTTGATGTCGACAATTTATAATAAGCTTTGTGTGAATGTGCAATATAACGCGACATAATTGAAAGATTAAGTTAATGTACTATATATTTAATTATTAATCTGTAATTTGTTATTAATTCAAGATTATTGCTTATTTTGTTTATTTTCAATATATACATGGAGAGAACGATTTTACTGAAGGATTTAGAAATTTAGCTACATACAAATCTGAAAATAAATATGATAGACTTTAAAAGTAATTTTGTAGGATGATCAAGTTGATTATTAGAAATTTTTGCTGCGTTGCTCGCTACTTTTGACTTTCTACATAAAAATTTTGGAAATCCAACAGAATTAGATTTTCTATATTCAGCAAAAGTCTCTGTGTATTATATCATACAGTTGGAATTAGTTAATGTATTTGACTATATATAAACTTTCACTGAAAAAGAACTTTTTATCTGACTATTAAATTAGTTCTCATTTCTTTACTTGGACTATATATATATTTAAATTAAATATGTTCTTCTGACTTAAATACATACAATTTTTATTAAGAGAAATAAAAACGATCTAAAAGAATTTTATCGAATAAACAATTCTTTTTCAGTGCAATATAAGTTGTATTATTAAAAAAATTAATTTTACACAGTTGAGCGCAAATTAGGTTTTTTTTTTTGGTAGATGTAGCCAAGTACGTCATCTGTAAGTTGTAATTAAAAAATTTGTACATTGATATATTTTTGGACATTTCTAAATAGATTATCTTTACAATTTTGTATTTTAACAAAAATGTTATGTTTCTTAAAATTATGTGTATTTAACATTTTGCAACTCGATAAAAAATTTTTTCAAAAAAAATTTAATTTTCTTACAGAAACAGTATAAAGCTTTATCTATAATACGCTTTTTTAAAAATTTTGTGATTATTTTTTTTTTTTTTACAAGTTTTGATGTTGTTTGTAAGTATGGCAGGATTAACTTTAAAATTGTGTAATTTGATCAAGAAACAACGGTATAAAGACTCTTTATGTATAAACAAAATAAACAAAATAAATGGCGAAAAAGAGTCGTCGCATAATATATATAATTAAAGATAACAGTCAAAGATACATAAAATAAAATAAAAA
>NW_017304939.1:18145-22291 GCF_001594115.1 Trachymyrmex septentrionalis
AAAAAAAAAAAAAAAAAAAAATTTTTCAAGTAAAAATTTTTTATTGTGTTATATAGATGCATTAACATTGTGCTCTTGGTACACGCATATACGCTTGCACGCACGCAACACACACTCACACATACACACACACACACGCGCGCGCGCGCGCGCGCATTAATATGTATAAATGTACAATATGTGTATATATAAATGTATGTATGTTTTGAAAATTTTAAAGTGCTAATACAAACATAGTTATATAATAGTAATAAACAGAAAAAATAATATGAAAAATGAATAATGTTATATTATATTTAAAATGTAATATTAAAACGGATAGAAGCAACATAAAATCATATTTTATTTTTATAAAACTTATGATTTAAATCAATTACAATATGTTTTAACATTATTCTCAACTAGAGCTGAACAAAGCTCTGAGACATCTTTAGTTTTCAGAAAAATATCTCTTTTACAAAGATTGCATCCAGAAGATTTCGATCCAAAGCGAAGAATTCTTTAAATTTTGGTCTTAATTGTGAAGGACTTTGTTTAAATTCTTCGAATTTCAATATATTATCAAACAGTCTTTTTATAATCTCTATCTGACACTGAAAAAGAATTGTTCATTTGATTACATTAATTTATTTCTTTTTATAACTCCTGTTGGACAATATTTAAGCTAATAATGTCTTATTTGACTTAAATACATACATTCTCCATTAAAAGACAGAAAACAAAAAGAAAAATAATTTATTTAAATAATTAATTTTCTTTTAAATGAACTATTTGTTCTAATGAAAATGATAAATTGCATTATGTATTAAAAGATTATAAGAAATAGATGTTACAAATACGTTCACGATCTGTCAATGTGCAATTAAATATTTACGTATTTATGTGCTTGCACAAATATATATGTAAATATATATGTGATGTTTTGAAAATTGAAAATGCTAATAACGTATATAATAAAATTTATACAAAGAGTTTGAAAATCTGATTTATTATAAGATACAAAAATTACATGTATTTATTTATAGTTGTACACACAACTTTGATCCAGAAGATTTTGATTCAATGATCGAAAACTTTTTTTAATCTTGGATTTAATTTCGCGTGTATGAGTAGAAGGATTTTGTTAGAATTTTTAGAATTTTAATAACATCTGGCTTTCTCGTAGAAATATTAAAAATATGGAAATAAAAAAATGTCAAAATACAATAATTATTTATAACTTTAAATGTTTTAACTTGGGATGTCTTTATTAAAAACGGTTATAACGTATTTACAGTACATAGATGAAATGTTGTCTGGACTTTTTCTTTATATCGGTCCTTTGTAATTTTAATATTTTCCATGTAATTATTTTGTTCACTCTGTTTTATAATTGTGATTAGTACTATAAAAATTTTTGATTTGGTGTATATAAAAAAATATTAAAATTTAATTTGTTATTACTTATAGTAAATTATGAATCTAATTACTTTGTTGTGTTTGTTTCATTAATCTATAGCAAAGTTCTACATTTTTAAATCCATATTTTTTACTCTACTAGAATCGAATCATCGAATATTAAAAACTGACTTCATTTTATCAAAAATGAGTGAAAAGCTTATACATATAATATTGTAATCCAATTTGACATCTTTGTCACAATGTATTAGACAATGTTACGTAAAATTTTGTTAAAATATAAGAGCTTATAAGGAAATTAATCCTGGAATCCTACAAAGTCATTTATTCATAGTAATCCAGGTAGCTAATTTTTTTTGTTACGTTAAAACAATCTTTATATTTTGTCATATCTGGAGTGGTATCATTAATAAATTGCCTATTCCATGATTGGAATAATCATACAATTGATGACATCTGTCCATTAGATACTGAAATACATAAAGAATATTAATTTTTCATTGCTTAAATTTTGACACTTACAATTAGACACAATTGTTGGTTTTAATAATTAAATAATTGATAGGATATACAGTGTATTAATTTAAAGATTATTGGTTTTTATTATATAATACTTGTGGTTTCTGATATCTGTATGATTGGTACAAATAACTTACAGAACTGATGTAACTCTGTTCCGGGAACACTAATAGTGTTGTGTTGGAGTTATTTAATGTGCTACTAGGTCTGATTCTAGAATTATACCTTGTTATGCCGTCTAATAAAATTGTTGAATGATAACATCGGTTTCGAATATTCTTTCGACATAATGCGTCACTCTTTCATTTCTCATTTTTGAACGCTACTTAAAATTGCAAGACCGAACATACGACACAAATATACGAAATTATATCATTTCTTTAACTAAATATACTAATGATAAACAGTTTCAATTTCATTTTTAATGAAACTTTCATGGAGAATAATTTCCATCACTGTGATATCTAGGATATTTCCAGGTTTACGACCCTTGACATTCACTTTGATAACATATTACCTGCTCTACTCATAAAAAATTTGCCCGTAAAGTAAAAAAAAGCATATTATTAAATCAGAATCAGTTAACGGTTCCATTTTTTTCTGTCCGCTATCAGCTTCTGCGAAGATAATGCGACTCGTGTTTTTGATAGTCAGAGGTGCTCTATACGTTGCGTTCGTAATAAGCTACAGTAATAGTTGCGTTTATTAGAAATGTCGCGATAATATTGAAACAAGTTTATGAAGTATTATTAAAAAATTTTATAAAATAAATTAAAGGATAATAAATAAATTGAATTAAAAAAATGATTAGATAATAATAAATCATTAGTAGAATGGGCAATTTATCGCACAGTTTGTACTACTTTCCGCTACTTTATTTATTATGTACGGGGTAGATCAAAGATACGAGACATTTTTCTGCAATATTGATGAAATATAGACAATGTCGATACGACTAGGTACATTATGTTTTATATTTTGATATAATCAAAATCAATCATTTAACGTTTCTAAATTTTAATTAAAGTTTCCTTTATTTCGCTGGCTTTGCAGCGTAAGTTCCAATGATAAAAAAATCGTAACACATTGCAGATAATATTTTTTTTAATTTTCATGTCGTATCAAACTTGTCGGTTCCTGCCTTAAAAACATGTAACCACCGATTTGTATTAATGATTTGTTGCTGCATAATCCTATAGATTTTTAAAGATATTTTACTTTTAATGAGAAATCAGACGCTCTGTTTCAATTACTTACTTACTGCAGCAAGATAATATGGTGCTGTAATTAGACAATGGCAGCCAGCTACATCATTGACGTTGATCATTTCGCGGAAGATTTGCGTTCCATTGCGCAGAACTACGAGAGTCGTTTAAAAAGTTTTCAGCCTAACACAAAAACAAGTATTTTTTTCGATAGAATCTGTTTTATTTCTATACATAGTCTCCTTTTAAATCGATACTTTTTCCATACTCCCATTCCTATAACTCGTTCAAATAATACCAGTAGTTTGCGTCTTGCTCTGGAAAATAGATTTTTGCGAATGTGATATTCTTTTCATCCGATGGAAATCTCTGTTCTGTGAGCCAAACTTTGAACCTAAGAAATAGAAAAATATCACTAGGAGACAGATCTGGTAAATACCGTAAGTATGTGATCAATCATTTCGAACCGCAATTCGAAATGAATTTTTGCCATAACGACCGTTGATGTGTTTTCGGTTCACAGTGAGCAAGCGCGGCACTCAACCCAAATAAAGAATAAAGTAAATTGTTTATCTCAAAAAATTTTATTGAACTAAAAAGAGTAGTAATTAAATAATGTATATTACTTTAAAATTAGAGATAATTTAAAATGACGTTACTTGGACGCACAAAAGTTATTCGTACAAATAAAAAATTAGCTTCTAAAATCAGAAACACATGCAATACTCGCTTGCTTATATCAGAACGGAATGTATTCATTGTAAAACAACTAATTGTTGTTTGTATATTCTCTACAAATAAAGCTTTTTTTATAAGAATTTTGTTCTAATTTTGTATTCTCGCTGTATATATACAGGGTGCCCCGGAAATTTTTCGCTTTTGTGTATATAGATAGAGCGGACTAAACTGAGTCGAAATGTTCTATTTTGCAATTTTTGCAATAATTAACAAGGTAATAATTACTAAAAATTAGTAAATATTGATCTTGAATATTTTTTGTCTCAAATTAAATATCAACTTTATA
>NW_017304939.1:22743-25046 GCF_001594115.1 Trachymyrmex septentrionalis
ATATATATATATATATACATATATTTTTATTGTACATATTTATATATTATATATATATATAAATATATACAATACTATACTATAATATATACTATACTATAGTATATAATAATATTTTGAAAATCAAAATGTTTAATATGTGTATAACAAAATTTATTAGAAAATTATGAATGCCCAAGTTATTCTAAGATTATGCATGTATTGCATGTATTATAGTTACACGAACTGTATGTACATTTTAAAAAGGATTTTGCTAGCAAGAAATAAAAAATGACTTCTTTAATTTAATTTATTTCAGATTAATACATATAACTGAACAAATTCGTGTGAGTTACATATGATAAGAACGTGAAATTTACATTATACAATTATATATTATTTACAATAATTTATAAGAAATTAAAGTTGATGGTTAAATTCGGAGGAATCGTAAATGAGAAATTGACATTTTAGCTTTTATCATTATTTAGATATAATAACAATTAGTAACGATATTGCGAATTTTTTATGACGGTAATAATAAGAAGAAGATTAGTAAAGTTAAATGTTATTTCTAACGGGTTGTAAGTCATTATTAAAAAAATAACTTTATTTGCAACTAATAATCTTTATTTGTTACTTCCAAAAAAAATTTGTCGAGGCGTTATTTAAACTACTTATTAGTTCCATCAGTAAATATTATTCGATAATCATAACATGTAATAGAAACAAGTTTTTTTTTTAAATAACTTTCTTAACTTTAGCACAATCTTAGCAATGAGTTAGTTATCAATATTTTTAGTCATAAAGAATGGAACGTTATTATCAAATTGTTAATATAAAAATTAATGATGAAAGTAACGCTTAGAAATTGTTTCCCCCAATAATATTCGATTATAATAGATAATTTAAAGTACAAGTAGAGACAGATAAACAAAATTAAAATTACCATAATACATCTGATTTAAATAGTTATAATTGTTAATATAATATTTAGTTAAGGCTAAAAAAAATTTTGAAAGATATGTTAAAATTTCGAAAAAACATATCGTTGATACAAATTTTATCCAGAAAATTCTAGCGATTGAAGAATTCCGTTAATTTTAAATTTAGTCTTGACAATGAAGGATAACTGTCAAAAATTTCAAAATTTACCGTCACGTTCAAAAAAATTTATCAATATGGAAACCAAAAATACTTAAGAGTCATTAATTCTGTATGAGAAACTGTAATTTGTTAATTTGAGAACTCTTTAATAAAACCGAATCTTACATATTTAATACTATAAGTATAGAATAAGTATAGATAAGTATAGATAATAAAATGTAATGTATGGAATTATTCTTTCATTTTTGTTCTGGTCCCCTTTAACCACAACATTTTTAGTGTAATTATCTATTTCAGAATTTTACTTTGAAAAATATTAGAATTCAAATTATGTTTAATTAAAGTAACCGAATTATGAATTTGTACTATGTATAAATTATGAATTTAGTTACTTTATCGATTTTTATTTCAAGGAAATGTAGCAAGATTCTACATTTTCAAAATCAAAGGGTTTAATTGTTAGAACGTTTCTCGAATATTAACAATTCTACAAACTCATTATTCAAAAAATATGTCAAAGGGGGCTTATAAAGTATTGTAATCTGCTATGGCACCCTCGTCACGATAATGTGCTACGTAACATTACATAAATTTCTGCTTTATATGAGAGAGAGAGTACATAATGACCTAGGTGTATATTAAAATGGTCTATAGATATAAAAAATATAGCGTATTGGAATTATGATTATAATTTATAAGGGTATTGAATGTTCTCCGCTACATTGAAGTAACCTTCATATTCGGTCGTATACGGTGTAGTATCACTAACAAATTGTCCTCCTACTCCATCATCAGAGAAACAATGGAACGCAAATCTATTATACAGATTCTAAAAAACGAACAATTAAAGAATATCGTTGGGATGTTTAAGATAAATTTTCGGATTTTAACAAAACTGTTGCATTCCATGATTAAATGATTGCGAAAGGTACCTCTATTTTAACTCAACTTAGTAATCACTGATTTAAATTTGACAGAAACGGATTGACAATAGTAATTATTTTAATTAATTAATAAACAATTAAATTTCTAATGAAATTTATCTGTGGTAAATAATATAATATGATAATTTAAAGAACAATGATTTTTAGTGTTCGCATAACTAGGATGAATAACTTACAACATTATAACGCTGTTCCTGAGCCCATAGTCTTGGCTCAGTGTTAACTATTGTGCCAACGGCTACCATATCTGACTCTAGATGTATCTCGGTGCAT
>NW_017304939.1:25183-28357 GCF_001594115.1 Trachymyrmex septentrionalis
TATGTAATTGTTTTTACATGTTCTTTTTTAACTGTATACATCACACTAATAATTACCAACATATTTATTTTCACATCTTCTATATCTTTCGTAAAGAATCATTTGCATTGAAGTTATGATATCTGTGTTAATAAATTTTCGACCTTTGGCACGCACTCTGATAACACGGCCCGCCCTACCCTCACTGACAAACATATTGCCCTGGATGGCTATCATTTGGTTAGGATCAGTTAACTTTTCTATTGTTGTTTGTCCGTTACGCCTTTCTGTGAAAATAAGGCGACTCTCGTTCTTAAGATCCATAGGTGCTCTGTACGTTGCATTCATAATAAGCTACAACAGTAATCAGGTTTGTGAGAAACAGTAATAGTATCATTGGAATCGTGTGTATGATAAAAACACAATTGAAACTCAATACAGTAAGTTGAATAGCTTAAATCAGTAGAATAGAACTACAAAACAACGGTAAGATAACGGTGGTATGAGGATTCGTAAATTATCGTAGTTTGATATTTATTTAAATTGTCAGTTATGTAGCAGTGATATATTATCATAATTTTTTATTATTATAGTAATATTATCCACATGGGCATACAAATGTGGAAATATTGATGACACGTACATGTCCGTAATGAGGCATGTGTGGTTTTGCAGCGTAAGAAGATCCGATGACAAAGGAATCACGGCAGCTGGTTGTGAGTATTTCTCGAATATCCCATGTTATATGATTCCACGGTGCATTATCATTGCGATGAAGGTATTCTATTATTGACGTGTTGCCACCTAATCCTGTATAAATTATTCATTTTTGTAAGATTTTCCATTTAATGAAAAATTAGCTTTGTTGTGATTTCTTACCTACTCCGGCAAGATTATATGGTGCTGTAGTTAGACGAGGACAGCTAGCTATGTCGACGTTTAGTTGTTGGAACAAGGGTTGCATTCCATTTTGCAGAACTATTACCGTGTACACACGCATGAAATATGATGTATTTGATGAAATAAATAATAAACATTGTATGAACATATACCTTCTGCGATTTCTGAGAGAGTCGGTGGGTTCGCAGGAATTGTCACATAAGGAACGAGTTCAGTTTTGTAGGAATCCCCATTTGGTCTTTCTGCCATAATATTAAATTCAAACTGAAACACAAAGCTATTAAATTTTTACTACGCGTATTGATTACTACAAATTATTATATTATAATAGTAAATTTGATGTTAAATCTGACAAATGTTCATGTTTGCGTGCTATTTGAAATAATATAAATTTGGAGGGATGGTTGCTAATTTATTATAATTACTTATAATATATATGTTGTTACTGACAAGTTTGTTGCATTTTTGAATTTCGAGAGAAAATTTAGCTTATTTATAAACATTGTAAATATGCTAAAATTTATATTATATGTATCCTAAATTATTGTAATAATGTACGTTTAAAAATAAAAGTAAATTTTACTTTTTAAATACTATAATTAGTAAAGAATCGTGGTTGATATCAAAAAATTATGAAATACTTCAAACTTTTGAGCGGTATTATATGGTGGGTTTATTTGCAATAATTTATTATAAATATTGCATCTATCAAAATATGTTTTGTAAATTCTATATGTATCATTTTTGGACAAAAACTGACAAATGTCTTAAATCATTAATATTCAAGAACCTTGTTAATTAACTAGTAAGCTGTACTAGTAAGTTGCTACGAATTGTATACAATTGCTATTTTGGAACAAAATTTAAAAGATTTATTATTTCGTATCTGTGCATTATCTATAATTTAAAAATACATTGTATGTCGCACTGTTCATGTTTTAATAACATTACAATTTGCTATTTTATTTTTACAAGTAGAAGCCGTGATAATATTGTCAAAACATTTACATAAAACAGATGTAAAACGTGTCTTGTAGATTTAAGTATAGCTTAATTGTTAAATTAAATAAGTAATGATTGTGAACAAACATATTAATCAGATATCGTTAGTTTGCGAAACAGAAAATGTACTACTAATTTCAAATCAACGAACATATTAGGAAGATCATATGATGTCTATAATTTTAACGAAGAATTATTTGATGATATTCAGGTTGATATAAATATGGAATCAAACACATATAAATCACACACACACAAACACGCACGCACGCACGCACTCACACACACACACACACACACACACACACACACACCCACCCACACACACACAGACCATATTTACTGTTAATACCATTTATTAAAATTGTAAAGTTACATACACCACTGAAAAAGATTATAGTGAAATGATCGAATTTGGAATATTAAGAATAATGTTTTATTATGTATTATAACATAATAGAGCCTGGCTTCTTTAGCTTTTATTTATCTAGATGAATTGTATTCATTTTGAATTTCACTTAAAATTATAATTCATAATATTTTTTTTTTTTTTATATTTAGTCATGAGTTAATAATAATTCTGTGAGCTAACATGCATTATTGTATATTTACTATTTTATAAAATTGTTAAATGTTTCACTCATTTAGACGACTTTACTCGTCTCGTAGTCATTTAATTTAATATAATAAAGATATTCTGTCGCGTGTGTGGTTACTAGTCAAATATTTGTGTCATGTACTTACTAATTTTGTTGCAAATGTATAGTTTGATTGTTGAATTTAATTTTTTCGTTACATCATCGTCACAGACTCGTCTTTGCCGTCGTATATGACCTATATAAATAACGGTGTGGCACACTTTCTCGCTGTTTTCCCGAATATGACAAGAAGACATTGGTTTAAGAAATTATAGAATCATAGCGGTCATAAGAGTCAGGAGTAATAGATAAACATAATTTCGTGAAATCGTTGACGTTTTGAACAATCCAATGGAAATTTGAAATGTATTCTTTATTTTAAAAAAGAAATTGGTTTGAAGTCGACAATTTATAATAAGCTTTGTGTGAATGTGTAATAGAACGCGACATAATTGAAAGATTAAGATGATATGCTATTATACATGTATAATTATTAATCTATATTTTGTTATTAATTCAAGATTATTGCTTATATTGTTTATTTTTAATATGTCGAGGCTTGCATGGACGACAAGATGAAGATGCACGTTGCCAAGAGGGGGACTTTACCAAGAGTTCTCTTAATGTATTGGTGCCAACGAGAATTAGTAATTAT
>NW_017304940.1:0-270 GCF_001594115.1 Trachymyrmex septentrionalis
TACGTACCCCATCTACGCGGGGTACGGTGGGCTCTTAGTAAGGCATCTAAGTTGAACCCAAAGCCCCCTCGCCACGACAAGGCGGCCCACCACGAGGAAGTTGACCTGACCAGACCTAACCTTACCAGACCTGACCTGATAAGACCTGACCTGACCTGACCTGACATGACCTGACGTGACCTGTCCGGACCTGACCAAATCTGACCAGATCCGTCCTGACCAGACCTGACCTGACATGACCAGACCTGACCTTTTTTTTTTTTTTTTTTT
>NW_017304941.1:0-403 GCF_001594115.1 Trachymyrmex septentrionalis
GAAAAGCGTATCCGAAGTGCTTCATTCATGATTTGTGAAACATTTAGGAAACAATAATAAAAATGAATTATTGAAGAGTATTAAAACGTAACAGAATGTTATATATCTGCTTTAAGCGGCGCTTACAATGAAATTTTAAGGCATAACACTTAAGCTTTAAGCACTAAGTAAAAAATTGACCACTCATAATAGAGTATTCTCCTCACATTCGATTATAATTAGTCAATTTCTTTTGGCGAAGAATTTAAAACTTAAATTTTACACCTTAAAATCTCATTGTAGATCCCGCTTTACAGAGCATTCGGGGAACATGTATAAATATTCGAAAGCGCATATAATCAATGGAAAGTAATTAATTCTAAAGCTCAGTTCCACCGATGTAAGATTAACTTTTAATCTCGGC
>NW_017304941.1:503-724 GCF_001594115.1 Trachymyrmex septentrionalis
CTTAACTTGTACTATTACACTTTTTATGTCTGTTTCTACCAACGTAGATTAACTTTAAATTTAGTTTAACTTATTTTTTATCTTTTATTTTAGATTTAAGAATTAGAAAAGGACAAATACCTTGTCTACAACCTTAAGGCTGTAAAGCCTTAAGAAATTGACTAATCACAGTTGAATATAAGAAAAATAATTGACTGTGATTGATCAATTTCTTACAGCCT
>NW_017304942.1:0-269 GCF_001594115.1 Trachymyrmex septentrionalis
ATAAGAATATAAAGTTTTTGATTATTAAATTATAAACAAATTATTTAATTATAAAATTATAAAAAAATTTTCTACTTGTCATTGTAACAAATAAAAAAATTACAATTTTTTACTTAACTAGATTTTTGTCTATTTATAGTCTCCCTGCAAAAAATTTGTTTTTTCATAATGTAAATACATTTCATATATAAAAACATCTCTATACAAAATTATGTAAAAATGTACATAATTATGTATAATTTATTATAAAATTAAATGTGTTAACATAT
>NW_017304943.1:0-418 GCF_001594115.1 Trachymyrmex septentrionalis
AAAAAAAGGTTAGGTTAGGTTTCCCGCAGGGGGTGGGATCATCTCGGTTGCGGTCCGACTTGCTCGGTCGCATTTCGGTATGATTCCGCTACGGTTTTAGCGAACCCGCGGTGCCTGAGCTCTCGTAATCTCTTCCCTTGCACCATGGAGGAGACCGAGCGTCCGAGATTGCACCCAACCTCTCGGACGGCGAGGTGGGCCCTCTATAAAAGGTCCCCCTGTTCCGTGGTAGAGGTGCGCGGCCACGGGATAAATGGACGGTGGGTAAACTGTCCAATTGCGGCCACAGGGCGGGCTCTGGGTGTTATCCCAGCTGGTAGGAGCGACTGTCATCTCGTGCCCTGTGTGTTGTGGTGTCGTAGACTTTCGGTCTCTCCGTGGTACGGAGTTCTGTGCGCGCGGAGTGTTTTTCGATTTT
>NW_017304944.1:0-552 GCF_001594115.1 Trachymyrmex septentrionalis
ACTTTGTCGCTTCATTTCAGGGTTTGTGTGGTGAACCCACGTTTCATTTTCCCCTGTCACAATGCGTGAGTAAACATTTTCGCCTTCATCTTCAAGCATGTCAAGAAATTTTCCTGCAGACTGAAGTCTTTTTTGTTTGTGATCATCTGAAAGCAGGCGTGGGACCCACCTCGCACAAACTTTACGGTAACGAAGATGATCTGTTATGATTGTGTGGATTGAAGTTCGACAAATATCGATTTCAGGAGGCATTGAGTCCAAAATTCTGTCAATTGTAAAGCGCCTATCCGCCAAAATGATTTTTTCGACTGCTGCGACTGCGTCATCTGTAATGGCGGTTTTTGGCCTGCCTGCACGCTGCTCATCATGAACTTCTCCGCGTCCCTCGAGAAAATATGTACGCCACCGACGCACCATTTGCACACTCATGCATTTGTCACCATAAATATGCACTAATTCAGTGTGAATTTCGTTGCCATTAAGCCCTTTTGCAGTTAAAAAGCGAATAACTGCACGCAACTCACAAGTGGACACGTTTTTCACAGGTAGCTC
>NW_017304944.1:664-965 GCF_001594115.1 Trachymyrmex septentrionalis
CGCTAGATGGCGCTGGGGCAAAACGGCAGACTAGGGAAACTTACTTTTTGAACACCCCTCGTAGTATTAGGAAATTAATAATAGATAATGAAAGAGAAAGACACGATGAAGAAGAAGAAGAATAAGAAGAAACGGGTGGAGTAGCGATAAATTTGCGTTTTAGCGCGATCCGTCGCACGGCGTTTCACGAAATCGTAACGCGAAACGAAACGAAGTGCGCACCGGTAAAACGTAAATTTATTAATAATCGTTATTCCCTTCCGTATAGCTTCAGAAGAGAATAACATCTTCTTCTTCTTTT
>NW_017304945.1:0-307 GCF_001594115.1 Trachymyrmex septentrionalis
AGTATAATTTTCCGAGCAATTTATCCACTGGATACTTCACGAACAATTCAAATCTCCTATGCCAGTCAAGAACCTTGGCTTTACGGTGGTATCGGAAGGGATAATATACTATTTGGCCAATCCTATGATAAGGCTTGATACACGCAGGTAATTTTTATAGTTCAAAATAATTGTTGCGGATATTGAACAATGTTTATATATTCTATTATGCTATTACACGTTAGAATCAGAAATTTTTATACGTGACTGGTAACAATTCTTACAATTAGATCTTTCAAATCTTACGCATCAATCATTAAACATGAAT
>NW_017304945.1:413-753 GCF_001594115.1 Trachymyrmex septentrionalis
AATTTTGGAATTTTTAATATTCTTTAAAGTGTCTTTTTGATCAATCGGCTAATGTTTCAGGTAGCAAATGTATGCGCCTTGACGAAGGACTTTCGACAATTTCCGCAGGGAGACATGACAATGGTCGGCGATAGAGGTGTATCTTTGTCCGGTGGTCAAAAAGCGTGAATCAATCTCGCAAGGGCAGTTTATAGACAAGCGGATGTCTATTTGCTCGACGATCCCTTGAGTGCGGTTGATACTCATGTTGCTAAGCATCTCTATGGGAAGTGCATCACCGAATATCTCCATAGAAAACGAGGATCCTTGTCACACATCAATTGCAATTCCTTAAAAGAGC
>NW_017304946.1:0-431 GCF_001594115.1 Trachymyrmex septentrionalis
GTTAATTTCTTGCTTCACAATTAATCTCATCATGCGTAGTTATAACGATCTCGATTCTTATTAATATTATTTCGTATGACCAATAGACCGATAATAGTCTACGTGTCGAAATGCTTTCCTTCTAATTTCTCCTAACCGAATACACATATGTATATGAGCAGATAACCAATGATAAAATGTCATCTACGTATAAATCATTCAATAAAACTTGCGCTGCTTGATTTAAATTTATATTTGCCTACCTGACTAAATATTTAACACGACGTATGACTAAGAATAGAGATCACGTCAATCCAATATCACCGTGTTTAATCGAAATTTTTATATCGGTTTATTAGAAAAAATAGCCAAAAAGAACAATCGCAAAATTACTTTTTGGTCTCCGATTTTGGAATCAAATTTTATGCCAAATGATAGCTTATAATGAGACA
>NW_017304947.1:0-247 GCF_001594115.1 Trachymyrmex septentrionalis
TAATGTTTTTTTTACTCTAAAAATTTTCTGCTTTAAAATATATTTTATTGTCCATGCAAAGCAACTCTCATCCCACCTGCTTCCCTGCTTGGGGAAGCACAACTTTCCACGCGAAGCGACTTTCACCTCTCCTGCCCTTCTGGTTTGAGGCACACAACTTTCCCAGATTTATTATATTTTTTTGGAAAGTTGTTTTTTGAAAGTCGCTTCGCATAGAAAATCGTATACTATGACTTTATTATAAAAC
>NW_017304948.1:0-1367 GCF_001594115.1 Trachymyrmex septentrionalis
TTTTCTTATTTTATTAGTTTATTATATTACAAATATTCTTATTTTCAGTATAATAAAAATATGTAATGTGTACAAAGTATTATTCTTTAACATACTCATCTTGCGTTAAATTAACACAAAGATTTGAGTGGACCGTTTGAGATATGTGAAATGTATTAACACAAACTTTTTCTAACCGTGTAATAAAATTATTTTTCTTAACATTGGTGACAAATCAAGTAAAACTATTTAAAAAACATATAAATACAAATAAACTGTATCTTAATAATATTATATATCTTAACAATATTATCGATAAATTTAAATTAATCGATAAATTATCGATTACTTATCGATAATCGACAATAGCATCTCTACTTGCACAGGGTAGAGTCACTCTAATAAAAATCAAGACACAAAACCGGAAGAACGCCATGTTTCAGTCTAATTGGAAACAGCTAATAATTCTTATTTTTCTTTAATAAATGACACCTGCTTTCGAAAAAATAAGAAAGGAGTTGATATGACTAAAATTAGACTAGCGATAATTATTTTAAGATAATTTACTCAAACTGAAGCGAAAAAATGTCCGCTCCGGCGTCACTATCTTGACAAACATGATATTACACCTATAAAAATTGCTCTCATTTATTCACTTACATTCACTAAAACATTAAAAAACTGGAACATGGTGGCACCAATCATGAAGAGAGACCGCTTATGTCTCAACTCTTACTAGAGTGACTCTAGTATAGGTATTCAATACAAATAAACGCAGAAGACTACATATTTGATCAAAGCGAATTTTGTTGCCTAATAGTATATTTTGTGCGAATTTTACAATTTCCAATTTAAGCAAATTATAAGGAGCCTGTCAGTTTTAAAACACAGTCTTAAACTCTGTGTGTGTGTGTGTGTGTGTGTGTGTGTGTGTCTGTGTGTGTGTGTGTGTGTGTCTGTGTGTGTGTGTGTGTGTGTGTGTGAAACTAGATTACGGAATATCACAAATTAAATTGATAAATAATGTAATATTACTGATACCAATTATTAGGCACCAATACCTGCCTTGACCGAATATGATCTTCGCTTAATTGTATTGAACATTTCTCAACTAATTATCATTCATCAGCTAAGAATATTAGCTTCCTTAGCTAATTTTTTGATTGATATTTTTAACTGATATTATAAAACCAAAACATCTCTTTAAACTTATACACACAAAAAAAAGGACTTAGTAATGTTAGTTAAATATCAGTTGTTGGTTGAAATTTTGCTGTTATTGCTAATAAAAGTTGGCTATTGAAGATGAAATACATTTGCTGTCAACGTCCAACTTTATTAATTAACAATATGATTGGAAACAAGACCGTCTATATAAATATTAAGAC
>NW_017304949.1:0-6957 GCF_001594115.1 Trachymyrmex septentrionalis
AAAATAATTATAGTATATAATTATAATATATAATTAATTATATATTATATAATTATAGTAATATAAAATTATATATAGAAAAGAAACAAAATCGTAGGGTAGATTGGGGAGTAAAGTGCTATTTTTGGCATGTTTTGCTCTAAAACAAAGAATATTTAACTCACACAGATCGTGCTGCTATTTAGCTAGCGAAACTAGAGATTTTTGACTACAAAAGGTGGTAATTATTTAGAGTACGGACTGCACCACCACCTTTTGATGAAATTAGGCTCATTCAATGTGTTTTTGCTCGAAATGAAAGAATCTATAAGAAAAAACATTAAATCGGCTCCACAAATCGAGATATTAAACGTTAAAGTTGATAACTATTTAGGTTAGGAAATCTATCATATTGACGAGATGCAGCGCTATATACGAACATTTTGGTCACATGCGCATGTGCTGTGACATTTCACTAAATTTGAACCAAGTAAAATACGCCACTGTTGTAAACATAACAGAAAAGAGTATGTAACAGAAAAATAACAGTAAGGGTAAAAAAGCAGGTTTTTTAGAATATATTTCTCTACTTTAAAAATATAAAAATTATATAAGAAAATAACTTGTTTTTAAAGTACAAATTTTGTGTTTGTGAAGCAGAGAATATGATTATGAATGAATGAATTATGATATTAAAAACAATTACATTTTTATATAAATTAAAATTTAGATCTAACATTTTTAAAGTAGAGAATTTATTTTTAAAGCGGAGAATTGTATTCTAAAGAACTATTATTTAACCCTTTACTTACTGTTATCTGTTGTGTTCCTTCTGTTCTAGCGTACTTGTTTCAAATTTAGCGGAGTGTGTGCCACAGCGCGTCATATACATACGTATATGATCAAAATGTTCGTACATAGTGATTAGCCATGCATCTCGTCAGTATGACAGATTTTCTAATCTAAATAGTCGTCAACTTTAATGTTTAATATCTTGGTTCGCCGATCTAATGTTTTTTCTTACAAATTCTTTCATTTCAAGCAAAAACGCGTCAAATGAGCCTAATTTCATCAAAATCGGAGATGTAATCTGTATTCTAAATAATTATCCAAAAGCATATCCCTTCATTAAAAAGATATTAAAAAGTTTGCAGAGGAAGTCATTCAGTACTTCTTGGGGAATATAATATGGAGATATAATGGTACGTACAGTAAATCCATAAGCGAAATAGATTTCAACCATTTCGCTTACGGACTTTCTCTACGCCCTATCACAGTATATACAGTAGCGCAACTCTCTGTAGGCACCTTTGATGTTAGTGTTGGCCAAAATGGAGTGCGCAAGCGTGAAATAAGTAAATTACCTAGCGTAGCCACAGTTATCATCTAAACTTCTTTCTCTTTTCATCCTTTTTTTACTCTGTCAAAATTTCTCGCAAAACTCGCTAGATTTATTCGCATCGCAATCTAACGAATTCATTGAAGTGAATAAGTGCTATTGCAGGAACATATTGGAGCATGCGACGCGAATAAACCTAATATTGCGATGAAATAATTTAAACTTTATGAAAATTAATAAAAATAAATTGTAAATATATTGAAAAATAAAGAAAACATAGAAATAAAGAAACATAAAAAAATTAGGAAAAATATTAAATTAACTTAAAAATGTAGATTTTTGTATAAAGAAATATTATGTAATTATATATCTATGAAAATGTTACGAGAAAGCTGATATAAAAGAAATTTATATACATATATGTCCAAAAAATAAGTTTAAAATACGTAGGCTGCTGGAAAAGTTTCTGCAATCTAATATTTCCAGTGGCGCTAACGTTCTGCTACTATCATATCCGTAAAATTAGACGTTTTTAACCTATAATTCAATTGACAGTTTGTACCCAAATCAACTAGTTTTGTTTGTATAGTATTTTAAAAGAAGTTATTTTGTAAGAAAATGGAAATTTCGCGTGAAAATTTTCGGGCAATGATTTTTTACGATTACAAATGTAATCTAACTCCGAACCAATGCATCAATTGACTTCATTTGGCTTTTGGGGATGAAGCACCATCCAATAGGACTGTTTATAATTGGTTTGCCGAATTCCAGCGTGGACGTACCTTTCTTAGTGATGAATTCCGTGAAGGTCGTCCATCCACGTCTGTTGTTGCCACTAATGTTGATGCTGTGCGTGAAATGATTGAGCGAGACCGGCATATAACATACCGCGAGATTCAGGTATCTTTAGGCATTGACATGAAAGCAATACATACGATTTTGCATGATCACTTGAGCGTACGGAAACTTTGCAGTCATTGGATTCCACACAATTTGACCGAAGCTCAAAAACAGGGTCGTGTTAAATGAAGCAAAGAAATGCTCAAGAAATTCAACCGAGGTCGGTCAAATTTGGTTTCTACAACATCATTACTGAGGACGAAACATGGATCTATTCGTATGAGACCGAAAGTAAACAACAATCCACTATTTGGGTATTTCAAAATGAACCGAAACCAACAAAAGTTGTTCGTTCACGCAGTGCTGCCAAGCAAATGATTACTTGTTTGTTCGGTTATACCGGATATGTGACAACCGTGGCTTTAGAGGATCGAAGAACTGTAAATACTGATTGGTATACAACAATTTGTTTGCCAGAAGTCATCAATGAATTGCGTAGAACAAACCGAAACCGTCGCATCATCCTTTATCATGACACCGCCAGCTGTCACACAGCATGTCAAACCGTTGATTTTTTATCCAGTAATAATGTCGAATTGATGACTCATTGTCCGTCATTGTACGAAAAACTAAAAACTTCATGGTTACAATTACTTGATTTATCACCTAATGACTTCTTTTTGTTCCCAAACATTAAAAATAAGATGCGTGGTGAGCGATTTGAGTCGCCTGAAGCAGCTGTTGAAACATTTTGTACACTGATTTCTGAGGTTACAGCCTTAGAGTGGAAAAAATGCTTCGAAAATTTATTCGAGCGTATGCAAAAATGTATCGATCTTAAAGGCGAATACTTCGAAAAACAATAAAGCCATTTACCGAATTTTACATGTTTTTTTTCCTATTGTTTGCAGAAACTTTTCCAACAGCCTACGTACAATAAATAAAAAGAAATTCTTTTTGCTATTTTCTATGTTATTTTTTGTTCACTTTTTCACTTTATCACTTTTTTACAAAAATTAGACTAATCTCTCACACAACATTTCACCAAATGGACAATACACGTAATACTTCCCTCTAAATTTCTATTCTGAACCATGTATGCTTAAAAGACAAATGTTTAAGTGAAACAACGCTTATTTAAATAGAGAGAGAAAGAGAGAGAACAATAAAAAAAGAACGAAAAGAGCCGGGCAACTTACTTATTTCACACATATGCACTCCATTTTGACCAACATACGAGGGCAAGTTAATAAGTTTTTAGAAAAACATAGTAAAACACATTTTTTTTTATCGATTCATTTTTATTTCTCAACATAGTTTCCTTTCAGCTCGATATATTTGATCCAACGATTCTCCAACTTTCTCAAGTCGTTCCAATAATATGATTTGTCCAACCCTTCAAAATAAGCCTCTGTTTCGGCGATGAGCTGCTCTTTAATAGTGAATCTCTTTCCTCCGAACCATTTCTTCAGGTTTGGAAACAGGAAATAGTCGCAGAGGGCTAAATCTGGCGAATATGCTGGATGGAAGGGAAGCAATTCGTAGCGGAATTCGTTGAATTTGGCCGTCGGTGCCGGGTACGTGTGAACTGTGCATTGTCTTGATGGAAGAGCACTTTCTTCTTCGCCAAATGGGGACGTTTTTTCTTTAAAACGTTGAAACGGTCCAATAAGGCTGCGTAGTAATCGCCATTGATCATTTGCTTCGGAAGGTAATCGAATGAATTATATCGCGTGCATCCCAAAAAATTGTGGCCATCACAGCCGACTTCACGGTCTTCGCCTTCTTCGGAGCTGGTTCACCCGGTGAAGTCCGTTGTTTTGTTCCTTCGTCTCGGGTGTGAAGTAATGGATCCATGTTTCGTCCACAGTAATGAATCGATGCGGAAATTTATCTGGATTACGTTGAAACATCTCCAAACATCTCCTTATTTTGAAATCGTTACACGGTCGCGCTTATGATCCACAGTGAGCAAACGCGGCACCCATCTTGCGGATAGCTTTTTCATACCCAATTGTTCATGCAAAATTGAAATCACTGTACCATGTGATATGTCTGTGGCCTCAACAAGCTCACGCACTTTCACTCGTCGATCAGTCAAAATAATATCGGGGACTTTATTGATTATTTCTGGCGTAGTAGCCTCAATTGGACGTCCCAAACGAGGTGCATCACATGTGGATGTACGATCACGTTTAAATTCATTCACCCAATTGTACACAGTCGCAAACGCTGGTACAGATGAGCTATGAACATTGTCCAACTTGGTTTTGATTTCTTTCGGCGTTAAACCTTTTATATGTATTGTAGATGTTTTATCACTGCACAAAACTCGTTTTTTTTCCATTTTGCAAAAATACAAAGATTGTTCACTTCAATCGTCTACAGAAATAAAACCACGCGATGAATTCCGCTCAAAATTTGACAGTAATTAATTGAAAGATGCTACTTGTCAAAATGTGACATGACACTGCGAGTGCCTTCTGACAGATTTTTTAAGAACTTATTGACTTACCCTCGTAAAATCAGGAGAATTATGCTATTGTATATACTGTGACCCTAGCTACAAGTGATTGATCGATCAATATCGAATTAACATCGATCGACATTGAATTAACATTGATTCGAGCATCGATTTGATCGACATTGATCGATCAATTATTTCTGGCTGAGCCAGAAAACCAGCTTACTCTCAATGTGTCTACAGCCTTTACTGCTACCATTCATTGTAGACGACACTTTAGTCTTAATCGGTGAAGTTAGCCCATCAGCATTAGTCGCACAAGTTATTGGTTAACTTCACTGATAAGGTTTAGGATTACTGACTCATTGTAGAATTAAAGATTACAGCATTAAAGATAACAAGAGCAACCTTGGCACCTCAACAAAAGTTACCTTTACGGCATTGTTATTAAAAAAGTATTATAGAAATAACCGTTTTAATAACCATACTATTAAAATAATAGAATAAGATTAATAAATATATTTCTTAATTAAGTAATATTAATCTATCTAGTTGCAAAAATGATTCCTTTAGACGAAAATAAACTGCGACGCTAATATTTTACTTTTGGCTCTCAAACGCATGGGCACGTCCCTGTAAGTTTTCTGACAGTTACCAAGTGATAACGAACTGTGTGGCGTGAGATTTCCACTCTTATTGTTAGTTGACGAATGATGTGGCGGAATTTTCTAATGAATGCGTTATTACTGGGAAACAATGGGTGGACCTTTTTTCCCGGGGACTTTTATTCCCCGGTCTGTCCTACTTTGTTTCATAAAAGTTTAAAAAATTGTAAATGTATTTTTCTACAATAATTCAGACAATATATTTCAGCATTTTGCACATTATTATTTATTATATACGATTTTAATTCAATTTTAATTTTAATTTTAATTTTATTAAATGTTTAATCAATGTTTAATTCAATGTTAATTTTAATTTTAATTTTATTAAATAACACCATTATTTTGACAAACAAATAACATTTTTACGATCCTTTTTTTTATCTTAAAAGAGGAAGGAGCGCGCAATTTGAATATATATACACACATATACACGTATAGCCGCGGACGTACACACATTCAAAATCTTTGTTTTATTTATTTTTTTAAATATTTACACCTCTTTTCATGGACATACTTCTATCAATACAGTATGAATTTTTTCATAAATGAATTATATGTTTTTGTTTTAGGATATACAAAATTTAATTTTGTTGATGTTAAAAGTCAATCCTATGGAACGTCCGTATATATATAGCGTAATAGAGAGTGTACACGATACTATCGCCAAATTGAAAGTATAATCGCATATCATATTATAACATAAGATATTATAATGACTAAACCACACGTTTAGGAAAATATATGTAATATTCAATTGTATATATACAAAAAAGCAGATATAAAATGGATGCAATTGTGTACAGTATTATACACTGCCTGTAAGCAGTATAAAATATACTATGAAACGCAATACATACGAAGAAAATGTAAAAAAATATTTCAAATGATTAAGTAAAAAAATAAGAATAAAAATAATAATGAAAAGAATGAAGCACATCATTTATAAAATTTTTGATAACACGACTCACAAAAATGAAAATGCATTCCTTATATTCTATAATGTATGATTACAATATAATCATTTAATGTCGAAGTGACATAAGTAAAAACAATATTTTAATAGTATATGCAGTTTTATATATATATTATACTATATTATAATAAAGAGACAGAGAGAGAGAGAGAGAGAGAGAGAGAGAGAGAGAGAGAGAGAGAGAAATGTGCATGTATACGTACATACTAAAACATTTTTAAATTAGGGAAAGAGGTTCGAGTTGTACAGTCGCGAAGAGTGAACTTGTGACACTTTTTGTTTCGATGATTTACGGAAGACGCAAAAAGTTTCGGAGCGCGGTCCATTATCTATTAATGCATGTAACGAGCGATAATGAGATTATTGTCATACAAAATCAAAGTATACAAATGTGAAATCAAGAAATGCATCTTGTGTTGTTGGGACATACACTTAAGATATTATAATTATAATTAGATAAGATAAATGTAAAAAAATAAGCCAAATAGACATTTTGTTTGAGAAATTTATTTACATTTCCAATCCGTTAAATATTAATATAAGATAATATAACATAATAAAAAAATGTGAAATAAAATTATATATTATATGTATAAATAGAAATAATATAATATTTTATTGAACTCTCTGAACAACTAACGATTTTGACTCGCTAATACGAGCAAATAAAAGTAATTTATTTCTAATATAATATTAG
>NW_017304949.1:7057-22547 GCF_001594115.1 Trachymyrmex septentrionalis
ATTGTCTGTTCGCATGTGATTCGTCTGTTACATACAACTTAATTATTTGAACGTTTTGGCTCCTTCCAAGCCATCTTCAGCAAAATAATTTGTTTAAAGCGTATTCATCAACAAAGTTTTCACGTAAATCCGGATGAGTCTCTTCCAACTTCCTGATTGGAAGTGTGCGACATTCTTCTTGTTGAATGCTAACGGTAATATTTTTCATTTAGTGAAATAATTGTCTATTAATTGTGAAGTATCGGTTGAGACTCATCCTTTGTCATCCATGTACATTTGTGTTTACCCTCAATTTGATATTATTCTTGGTCAGATCTTTAATTTGGTAAAATTTGCAGCATCAAATTTTATCACATTTCTGACCGACTTCTAGCAGGCTTCAGACAGTAATGAGGGAAAAAGTCGGACCGTTTATGTATCTGTCTTATGAATATAATAAATAAATAAATAAACATTCACGGTTGTTATTACATTACTTTGTTTCGGAATTATGTTCTTTTTTGTCAATATTTTAAAGCTTTTATATGATAGAAGATGTAAACTTTCCAAGTATTTCTGAATATTTCTGAAAAATGTTCCAATTCGTATAAAAATTATGAGAAAAATTTTTATCAAGGATATGTCAAAAAATTTCGTACATAGTATTAATAAGTTGAATCAGTTCATCAAAGTACATAAAGATCCTCTCTCAAAAGAAATGTCATATATAAAATCAATTGCAAAGATTGCGATGCATTTTATGTTAATCAGATAAGTAGAAAGTTAATGACAAGACTATCAGAACACCAAAACCATATTCGCAGAAAGACCTCGTCTCATTCGGTACCGATCATAGGATGCATTGCAATCGTGACTTCGAAAATACAACTTTGGGAAAATACAAGAATTCTGAATGAAGAGAAATCTTACAATAAGCGATTAATGTCTGAAATGATGTATATAAATCTTCAATCTAATGGATTTAACATGTAAATAGACACAGAGCTTTAAATCATGCGCATAGAGATCCTCCATAAACTGTAATGCTAATATTGTTTATTCAAACTTATCGATATATACTTTCTTTGTCCTAACACGCGCGACAGTTATTATTGAGATATATCGAATCAACATGACTGTTCTTTTATTCTTTAATTTTAATTTTAATTTGTGACGACCTTTGATTGATTCGCATTAAATTTGACGCTATATGATGTACGGTTACGACGGTGATGAGCACTATTATGATTTTTTTCCAAATTCTCCATCCATTATAATATGTTGCCACATTAAAGTCTTTATAATTCTTTAGAACTGCGTTCAGATTCCTCATCGGGTGGGTGATCACTGGGTGAGTGGGCGGAACCTAGCAAAAAGTAGCAGTGATTTGGGAATCTGAACGCAATCTAAGATAAGAGTGTCCTATATTCATCGGCTACAGCAAATAGTAACGTAAATATATCAGATTTAATATAAATTATATATAATTATATATAATTATAAATAAAATATATGTAAAAATGATGATAAAAGATATAAGATATCTTATCAATATCTTAAGTCTTGACCTGTATAACTTAATAGATAATTAAATATTTGGCCTTCTTTGAGTTATGGTTTATTCTGTATGCCTTCCAACAAGCGACACAAATGTAACACAATGGATCATTACATCCTTGTTGTTTGTCAATGTTAAACAAAGATGATATGATCCCTGTGTCGCATCGTGTCACTTGTTGAAAGGCATACTGTTTATAGCGCGCGCGCGCAGGCATAATCTGAAATTTAAATTTTTGTATAGATGCACGTCGGACATGCTGGGATAGCACAGGAAGTTTTTAATACGCCACTAGTACTCCACCCGGCTCAAGGAACAGGGTGGTTTTTCCATCCTCCCGGGTGGATAAAAGGAAACTGAACATTCCAATAAAGGCATTCGAAAGGAATCTAAACGCTTTTTGGGTGTTTAGGTACACTCGGATGGGGAATCTGAACGCAGCTTAGCTTGAGACTGACTCCCACTCAGCTATGCAACTGTTTGATATAATATTCAATATGGTTCATAATGGAACTCCTCATCACATTACAGTCATAATCACGTAATCACAGGAATGCGTTTCTACGATATTGTGTTTTAATTTATTATTATTTATTAAATTTGGGCTGAAGATGGCTCAAAACGAAGCCGAAACATCTTAAAAACATTTTCGTTTTTTTTGTAAGTTTTTTGCGCAATTGATTTCCAGTGCTGATTCCTAACGCTCATCGTTTTTTGTATATATTTGTATGATTTTATTATTAAGATATATTTTATAAGATACCTTATAATCTTTTCATAAACGATATATCTTATTGTTAGCCTAATAGATAGTAGATTAAGTAGTTGTATTAATAATATATATATTGTCACGACGTACCCTTCGTTGGCGCGTGCGAGCTCGCGCGATACGCGAATCAAAAGCCACGTCCTTTCTACGTCCTCGCGCAGCCGGTAGCTCATCAAATACGAGGTTGAGCGCCAAACGAGCTCAAGGTAACGTCGATTCACCAAATCACGAATTCAGACATTAACGGTCCCTCGCGACCGCGAGAATCTATCTCTCAGACGCGAAGGGCCGTGGCTTGCACGAGGATCTGCTAGCTCGATTCTCCGGTAGAAGGGCGGGGAAAGGTTCCAGATCCGCTCACAGGAGGCCGTTCCCAGGAGGTTCTTTCCATACATCAAACTTAGCTCCCGATAACCGCCGTTATCCCGATTTCATAGTCTCTCACGTTTGGGACCGGCCACGCAGTCAACAACACGCTTCACTTCCAGGGCGTGCGCGAACATAAAGTGTGACGGTCACAGAGCGCGAGTACGGCCTCCCCCAGACTGCACGCGGCTTCACAAACAAGAAACAAGCAACCTCACCAAAATCTAAATTGTCTCACCGATAGCTCTCCTCTCGGGTCCATCGTTCTCTCTAACATGTCCGCTCATCTCCCTGGGTCATCGGGAAGAGAGCTCAACGTATCGCGGTCGATACGTGATCGATGCGTGGCTCCCCCGTGGAGGTTGTGCAGAGCCATCGCGCCCGGGCCGTGTCCAATTAAGAAAGGATCTGCGATTCTTCGTGCGCAGGATATATGGCGGCGCATTTCCGGGGTTGCGTTGTAGCTCTTCTGAGTGCCCGGCAGGTGCTTCCTGGCAGCGGTACAATTCGCGGGCCTGCTTCATAGCAACGAGAAGCCCGCAACAATATCCTGTCGTATTCGAAGAATTCCCCAGTTCTCCTTAGGGTAGCAGTTTCACTGCCTCAACAGATGTCATCCTTCACATAGCTTTGGGAGTGCCCTCGTGCTCTCGGTGGTCGCTCGCTCCATTAGGCTTCCAGCGGGTCGGCCCTATTCACTACTGGTGGCCCTCTTGGCGCGCGCCGATTTCTCGGCGCTTTCCTCTCGACCTGCGCTCGCTCCACTCTCTCTCCCGCCTCCACGCCTCGTCGGAGCTCCTTCTGGACAGCTTCTCGCTACAGCTCTCGGTTCGAGGTGCCCAAATAATACAAAAAAAATCAACCGAAATTATAATTTTGCTCTCTCTGACAAATGCAGCCTCTCGGGGATCTTGATTATTCGCCAACTTTTCCTGGCCCTACTCCTCGCGCGATTTCATGCTTTGTGACGACAGCAATCCTGCTACGTCACAACTCCCTCGCGCCAAGAGAGAGTCCATCGGGCGAGATTGCCTCTCCTTCAGCCGATCATCTGATGCAGATCCTTGGTGCGATCGAGATCTCTCGTGACAGGCCTTGGTGCTGTATCACAACACAGAAACAAAAAAAAAACGGAAAGAACAGTCGGGGAAAAAAAGAAAAAGAAAAGAGAAAAAAACAATCAACGGATCAACCTTGCATGTCTTTCTCCGCAAATCCTAGGCCTCTCGGCATGCGTTCTCCGCGTAAGTTCCGCCTCCTCCGCTCCCGTTCTATGAATTTTACGCGAAATCGGTGATCCAATCGAAAGATAGGAGAAGGATGAGAGTATCAACCGTTCTCTCTTTAGTCAATTACACTTTATTCGCTTCGTACAGCGCAGGATTACAATGGCTCTTAACGTAAAAGAGCATGCAACGTACGCACGGTCCATAACGGATCCTTCGATGTAAATTACATCAATAATGTTTTGCTTCAAAACAGAACCCGGCCAACCGGGGGGAGGGGGGGGGGAGGAAATAGGTCGAAATAAATAAAAATTCACAAGATTTCCCTCCCGACATGTAAGGTAAGAAAAACGGGAACCGATATCTTTGACAAGATAAGGACATAAATGGCTACTTAAAAAAAATGTTCATGCAATAAAAAATGTTTTTGACGATTCGCTTGCAACGATGCACAAAAAAAAAAGAAATGAGGATGGGGTCCTTGCACAAAATAAAAAGAAGAACAGAAAAAGAAGACAATATTATTAACGCAGCACCCTTATAGAGGTGGCCGACGCCGTGTCGGATAAACGTGTGCTAACAGTCAAATAAAAAAAAAACAAAACGAAAAAAAATAGACGAAGAGTCTCTTAACAGGAAGAGCCCGGTGCCCCACCCTTTCAACGCGCTGGTTCTGGGCCGCGATGCCTCCTGTCCGAAATGTAAAACAAAATCTTTGTCGGCGCGGCCTTGGGCAGCGGTGGACAAAGTAGTTCGGGGAGCCGTAGTTCCAACACACCTCATGCTCCTCCCCACTCGCTCAAAGTTAGGTTCTCGCTGATTCTCTAGCGTTCCTGCGGGTGTGTCGCTCGAGTAAGGTGGCGACGCTGATTCGGAGCTCCTCTCCCTGGTCCGTGGGGATTCCCATCTGGGCGCGCTCGGGTTGCGCGGGAATAATCCATAGCATATCTTGTGGTGCTTCGCACCCTGGCGATCCCGGCTGGGACCCCGAACGCTGGTGCCCCGGTGTCAGCTGGATGCCCCGGTCGGATATCATCGATGATGCGCATGCTTGTACTCCTCACTCTCGTGTTATTGATAAAAGGAGGATTACTGAGGTCGTCGTTTGCACACCGACGACCCACGCAGCTACTCGTGCACCATCGCGCCCTGCGTTGTGTATTGCCGGGCTTGCCAGGCCCTCGCCTTCTCAGTCGCATCGGGCCAGAGCGAAGGATAATCCTCCTCAATTTGCGCTAACATCTGCGCCCAACGTCTGCAGGTGTTCGACATGAGGGGTGGGGTGTCAAAATCTCTCGTCTGATAACACAATTCAATAAATCCTACAAGATCATCAGGCATATTATACGGCTTCAAGTTCCTTCACGTGAATAGGATAATAGAAGGAGTTCTAACTGAGGAACTCCAAGGGAAATGTGGGGCGCGGGGTATTCTTCGGAGACGGTATGACGTGGAGTGGCAGTAAGACATCACAGATTTTAGGGACTGCAGTCACGTACAAGGTTACAACAAAAAAAACCATAAAAAAAGGAAATATTGTCATAAACAAAAAAAAAAAACGAAAACAAATGGTTATAAAACGAAAAGTGTTACAAAGGCTATTCGCCGGTATATGCTCCAACCGTTTCTCGGTCAAGATGGCGTAATGTAATTTTTCTAGAAACAATATTTATTAATTATTTCAAATAAATACGATCAAGTTTCATAATTAATCGATTGAGTGCCAACATCTGGCTACTATCGAAATCGATGATATTGTGATGATGTCTCCCTCCCTTGATAAAAGAGCTTCGATAGTTTATTTTTGGGAGGGAGACATGACAATCGAACATGTTTTTTGCATATGTTTCAAGGTTAGTAGAAGTGTAAATGTAAGTGAATTCGATAGAATTGTATTTTCATAAACTTTTATGAAGTGTTTTTTGAAAACATACTTTGAAAATGACCGCATAATGCTCTATTTTGAAAAGGAAGTTACAGACGAAATTAAATTCAGTCTAGAAATGTGACAGATTATAATACGTTGAAATTTACAAGAGCGGACTCATCTTACTGTTCAGTAAATCGTACAGAAAATCGTTGTAAACATGGATCGAGATTTCAATCAAATAGAACGCGATCTGTTGAAGCAATCACGCCAAATTGCTACGAGGGTGGTCCCAGAAGTACCCGATCTAACAAAGAAAACACAAAAAATTTGGGAAAAAATATCTTTATTTCTCAACACATAGTCTCCTTTTAGCTCGATACACTTTTCCCAGCGATGTTCAATAGCTTCGATGGCCTGTTTATAGTAAGAATCGTTGAATTCCTCAAAATAGCCATTAACCACAAACTCCACCTCTTCATTGTTGGTAAATCTTCTACTACCGAGCCATTTTTTCAAGTTTGGAAAGAGAAAATAATCTGAGGGGGCTAAATCTGGCGAATAGGGTGCATGGGGAAGAAATTCGAACTTTAACTCATTGATTTTGGTCATCGCGATAATGGATGTGTGAACTCGTGCATTGTCTTGAAACAACACTTTCTTTTTCGCCAAATGTGGCCGTTTTTCCTTGATTTCATCACCCAAACGCTGCAATAAGTTCGCATAATATTCGCCATTGATTGTTCTTCCTTTCTGAAGGTAATCAATGAAAATTATGCCACGCGCATCCCAGAAAACTGACGCCATGACCTTGCTTGCCGATGGAACTGTTTTTGTTTTCTTCGGAGCCGATTCCCCCTTTTCAGTCCATTGCTTCGATTGTTCCTTCGTTTCAGGTGTGAAGTGATGGACCCATGTTTCATCCATGGTTATGAATCGGCGCAAAAATTCGGCTTTGTTGCTGCGAAACATCGCCAAACACTCGAATGAAACATCCTCTCGACGCTGCTTTTGTTCGATTGTGAGCAAGCGCGACACCCTTGCGCACAGCTTTCTCATCTCCAAATTTTCAGCCAATATGCGATGCACATATACAGCACTTTTTGAAATGTTTACCATGTCTGTGCTAGCTCGCGCACTTTCAATCGACGGTCACCCAATACCATTTTGTGGATTTTCTTCACCATTTCTGGAATAGCCACCTCACTTGGTCGACCACTGCGATGTTCGTCTTCGCAGCTCGTACGGCCTCGTTTAAACTCTGCCACCCAATATTTTACTGTTGTAAACGAAGGAGCAGACTCCTCCAGAGTAGAATCCAGCTCGGCTTTTGATATTGGTTGGGCTAAGATCTTTCAAATGAAAGTATTGTATCACATAACGATGACCAATTTTTTCCATCTTTGCAAATTCACCGAGATCGTCCACTATTGATGGCTGCCAAACAAATACTGAACAACGTAGCGTCTTCAAACTTCATAGTTAAGCTTTAGAAAGTTGGTGCTTTCCCCTACAGTGATTTTTTTTTTATACAACAACCGTCATCTGTACGTCAGGTCGGATACTTCTGGAACCACCCTCGTACCTTGAAGGAATGTTTCGCGTGGATAGAAGAGTGCGATGAATTTATTAAACAGCTTGAAGAATATAATCATGTCAAGCGCCCACGGCTCTTCACTGGATACAGACAATCTCTAATTACTACAATTGCACGACTTGAGGGTACAAAGATTCAATTAGAAAGACGATTTCTGTATTTTGGTGGTGGTGTTTACGCGAGCACTAGCAATAACAGCGACAATAACGTGGAAAGATCTTTTGTTTGGTGAGAGATGCAGCGTTTAAAAATCGAATTTTAATCGATTTTTAACGTGAATTATATCGAGCCACGACGATTTTTAGAAGACATCAGCAGTGTAGTGCTCGAGCGAGTGCAAGACACAATAGAAAGACACAAGTGTATAAAAGCGAACACGATATTTAATGGCGAATTTGCTACAGGTGATAAACGTGCCAATAAAGGTATTAATACTAAAAACTATTAATTCTTTCAAACATCGAACTTGTGTGAGTGATACGAGCGGCACGTCATCGAACCCACGCTGGCATCTCTCGAGGAGTTTCAAGAACGTGACAATGGGTGGGCGTTGTCGTGAATTCTGAATCTTACATTAAATATCAATAAGTGTAATCCAATGCGTGCGGAATGTCACATCGAAGTGTCGCGAGAGATAATGACAAAGAGAGCAGTGATTAACGTGCGATCGATGGACAATGCATGCTTCACGTGGTCGGTGGTCGCCGCTTTGTACCTAGCCGAAAGAAATGCGGATCGTGAATCTTCCTACCCACACTATACAACGGTGCTGAATTTGTAAAATATAGAATTTCCTATAACATTAAAAGACGTAACGAAATTCAAACGTCTCAACGACGTGTCTATTAATATATATGATATCGAGAGACAGAAAACGTTAAACGTTCTCCCGATACGATTTGCTGACAGAAAAAAGAAACATATCAATTTATTATATTTGCAAGATCCGCGAGATGACAATATGGACCATTTCGTATGGATCAAGAATCTGTCTCGGCTCATGAGCTCGCAATTGAGTAAACATCATGATCGAAAGTACATTTGCGATCGGTAAGTATATGATTAATAAAAACGAAATCTTAAAAAAGAAAAAAAAGGAAAAAAAATTAACATTATTTATTTTTATTTGCAGCTGTTTACATTATTTTCATTCCAACGAGAGATTGCAGTCACACACGGTCGATTGCCGACGGATAAACGACTGTGCTATCCGACTACCGAATGATGACGATAAGTGATTAAGTTTTAACAACTATCATAGGAAAGAACGAGTTCCGTTTGTCGTGTATGCTGATCTGGAATGTATTCTAGAGAAAACTGATAGGGATCAGAAAGCATCTATGCGCACGTATTAACATCATCATCAAGTATTTAGCATAGGATATTACGTGCGCTGTTCGCACGTGACGATTCGCTATCAAAATATCGATTTCGTCGCGATCCAGATTGCGTTTCACGGTTTGTCGAAAAACTGAGAAGTTTAACACATCGCGTAAAAAAAAATTTAGCAGCTAATGTCCCCATGGAAACTTTGTCGAGCGAACAGTGGGAGACATTGCGCAGCGCGATGCATTGTCACGTGTGCGAAAAATCTTTCGCGCTAGACGATAATCGAGTAAGCGATCATTGCCATTTAACCGGTCGTTACAGGAGTCCCGCGCATTCAAATTGCAATTTAAATTATAAAAACTCATATTTTATTCTCATAGTTTTTCACAATTTATCAGGCTATGATTCACGTTTTATTATCAAAGAAATAGCTACAGCATATGAAGACAGTATAAATTTATTACCAATAACAAAGGAAAAATATATATCATTTACAAAAAATGTTAAAGATACCGCTGAAAAATCAAATTAGCAAAATAGCATAAAATTACGGTTCATCGATTCTTATAAATTTTTAAGTACTAGTCTCGACAAATTAGCATCCTTTCTTAATAAAAATGAACTTCGAATTTTACAATTTCAAAATTTGTCCGAAGAAGACTTCGAATTACTGACATGAAAAGGAATTTTTCCATACGAATACATTGATTGCATTGATAAGCTGCAGGATACGCGTTTATCACCGCGCGAATCATTCTATAGTTCCTTGACCGGTGACACTGTATCTGAAAGCGATTACGCGCACGCCGTGAACGTTTGGCAACAGTTCTCTGTTCAAACTTTGAGTGAATACAGTGATCTATATTTAAAAACGGACGTGTTGCTGTTAGCCGACGTATTTGAAAATTTTCGCGATAAATGTATTGAAAGTTACGGTCTCGACCCTGCATATTATTATACTTTACCAGGTTTTACGTGGGACGCTATGCTGAAACATACACGCGTAAATTTCAAACTGCTCACTGACATCGATATGGTGATGTTTATCGAGCGCGATATACGCGGCGATCTTAGTCAATGTTCTAGCAGGTACGCGCGAGCCAATAACAAATATATGCAATCGTACGACTCGTCGAAACCTTCTACGTACTTGATGTACTTCGATATTAATAATCTATACGGATGGGCGATGTGTCAACTGTTGCCATACGCCAAATTTCGATGGGTTTAAAAACGTCTTGGATTTTGATATTAATGCGATTGCTCAGGATTCGCTCACAGGTTACGTTCTTGAGGTCGACTTAGAATATCCGGAACGTTTGCACGACGAGCACGTTGACCTGCCATTCTGTCCAACGCGTGATAAACCACTTGGCAAGCAGCAGGATAAACTTTTAGCGATTGTGTATGACAAAAAACGTTACGTTATATTGTATTATACATTATCGCAACTTGCAACAATGCATGCGTCACGGTCTTCATGTAACAAAGATTTATCGCGTATTACAATTCGCACGATCACCATGGCTTCGCGATTATATAGAACTTAATACAAAATTTAAAATTCTTTCTTGCGAAGAATGACTTCGAGAAAAATTTATTTAAGTTAATGAATAATGCAGTATTCGGCAAAACCATGAAGAACGTGCGCAATTACATCGATGTAAAATTATTAACACAATGGGATGAACAATACGGTACAGAGGCAATGATCGCGAAGCCGAATTTTCACAGTAAAAGTGTATTTTCTGCAAAATCTGATAGCAATTAAAATTCGTAAATTTGAGTTGAAGTTCAACGAACCGATCTACGTAGGAATGTGTAAACTCGATATATCGAAGGTCTGTTTGTATGAATTTCACTATGAATATATGTTACCGCTGTATCGCAAAAAATGTAAAATTATGTATACAGACACTGATAGCCTCATATATCGCATCGAGTGTGATGACGTTTATGAACAAATGAAGCGCGATATCACTAGGTTCGACACGAGTCATTATTCTATTGATAATGTGTATGGTATACCACTTGCGAATAAAAAAAGTGCCAGGCTTAATGAAGGATGAAAATAATGGTGCAATATTGACTGAATTCGTCGGACTCAGAGCGAAAATGTATGCGTTGAGGAGTTAGATGGTAAAAAAGATACTAAAAAGGCGAAAGGTGTCAAAAGTAACATCGTAGCGCGTACTATAACATTCGATGATTACACTCAATGTTTAAACGATGAAATTGAAATGACGCGTCAACAGTCATGCATAAGATCAAAATTATATCAAGTATATACGATATCTGAGACGAAATCGCTCAGAGTCCGTACGATGACAAACAATACGTTATACCGAATTCAACCAAAACATTACCATGGGGACATTATCGAATACTTTTGTAAAAAAGATCATGTAATTGTATTATTGAAATGTTTTTTTATTATATCGAAATGTATAACCCTAAATAATTATTGTATATAGTATTACATTTTTTATAGTAAAGAATAAAGATTTTTTTATATTAAATTGAAAAAGATGGGTATAAATAATAAACATTTTATACATCTTATGTATTTCATATACTTTTTATATATTTTTTTATATTTAAAATAAATACATTTTTAAATACAGTTTGTATGAATTAAACGATATTATCCCTGTTTATCAAAGAATTGTGCAATGCGTCGAATCCCAACCATTTTACGTAAACCTCGTTTCCTCTTCTGCGCAATACTTTCTCCACGAGATACACGTCCGGATGAGTAGCGCGATGCAACTCGTGTTCGTAGAACTCGCTCCAGCGACGGATTTTCCACGATAGTCCTCGAGTAGATAGATTACGGGACTGGTACGCTGCACCTTAACGATCGTAAACACCTCGGTCCAATTTGGTGTGTAACCTTTCTCAAAAATTGTCTTGTACTTACTCACGCGTACCGAATCGCCTGCTTTAAATTTTGCAGGACCCGCGATTTTTATCGCGCTGTACACTGTGCTCAAGAGTCTTTCGGCGATCGCGGAAGTTACGTCGACGGGTCGCATGCCGATGGTGCGATGCTTGCGCGCGTTGTAATATAACACGAGACGCGGCAGCTCGTCGATCCACTTGTAATTGCCGTTGTAAACATCTTCCACATGTCGTTTTTGAGCGTGCGATTGAACCGCTTGACCACTGACGCTTTCAAAGTCGAATACGTGGAATAGTGATTAACGTTGTGTTTTTTTAAGATTTTCTGTACACCGGCGTTGTAAAATTCTTTCTCCATATCCGTTTGTAAATTTTTCGGACATCTTCCACTCTCTCGAATGATCTCAGCGATAATGTTAGCCGTCTCGCTTCCATTCTTGCTCTTGAGCGGTACGGTCCACGCGTACTTGCTTAACACATCGATGACGGTATGTAGTGGTGGCCTCTGTTGAAGCCCGAGTATGGGCGCATCTCAACGATATCAGCTTGCCACAGATCGTCGTATCCCCGGACTATGACGCGCCTTCGCGGAAAATTTCTTCTCGCCGGAGCGTGCAATTCCTCGACGAGTCGACATCTCTCGGAGCTAATTTTTTCTCTCTTTTCTTCAGATTTATTTTTCATGATTCGACGTGTACACAGAGTATAAGAAAATAATGTATTTTTCTCGCTGGTGTCATTCGACTGACTCGTTTTATGGATACGCGATTTAATTTATAATAAGACCGGCTTCGCGAAATTCCTCGATGATCGACAGCATCTCGTTGTCGTGAGTGTTGTTGCCTGCTCAGTGCGAAGCGTCGTGCAATCGTAGACGATCCATCAGCTGGTTGGGATCATCCCAGTGCACGTAATCAATCGCGTTGTCGTTCAATGTCATTGCGTGAGGTAATCCCTTTCCAGATTTCTTCTGTTTCTTGGATGTGATCGACATCAACGGCGCGATTACGTATTTGTATTTGTATCCTCTGTTGCTCAATAATCGACCCTGGTACTTGTGTTTGTGCGCATTTGTCACCAACAGCATGCTCTTGTTCTTGTGCATATCGTTTTTCGTGTAGAGGGCATCGTCAGGAATTCTCTTGAAAATCAATTGGTAAAGACCGGGTGTACCGACGTATCGTACGCTGTCGATAATTATGTTGTCGGCGTCATCCACGTCGAAACGTTTATTATCAAACATTAGCCCATCCTTGTGTAGGTAAACGCTGTACACGTGATCAATACCGCTCTCTTTATCTTGCGTTCCCCTCAGGACAGCCTCGACGTACTTTTGATCTAGCGGGTCCAAGCCGGTTTGTAACGTCTCTCGACCTTCGACGTTTGCAGCTGATTTTGAACCTTCGTCGCTTCCGTTATTTCGAAAACGTTCTCTAACGACTCTATCGTCGGTACGATTTTGGTACACGGGATGGAGGTTATTGGTTGTACGTAGGCTGCTGGAAAAGTTTCTGCAATCTAGTACTTCCAGTGGCGCCAACGTTCTGCTACTATTATATCCGTAAAATTAGACGTTTTTAACCTATAATTCAATTGACAGTTTGTACCCAAGCCAACTAGTTTTGTTTGCATAGTATTTTAAAAAAAGTTATTTTGTAAGAAAATGGATATTTCACGTGAAAATTTTCGGGCAATGATTTTTTACGATTACAAATCGTTATTTAACTCCGAAACAATGCATCGATCGACTTCATTTGGCTTTTGTGGATGAACATCATCCAATAGGATTGTTTATAATAATAGTTTGCTGAATTCCAGCGTGGACGTACCTTTCTTAGTGATGAATTCCGTGAAGGTCGTCCATCCACGTCTGTTGTTGCCACTAATGTTGATGCTGTGCGTGAAATGATTGAGCGAGACCGGCATATAACATACCGCGAGATTCAGGCATCCTTAGGCATTGACATGAAAGCAATACATACGATTTTGCATGATCACTTGAGCGTACGGAAACTTTGCAGTCGTTGGATCCCACACAATTTGACCGAAGCTTAAAAACAGTCTCGTGTTAAATAGAGCAAAGAAATTCTCAAGAAATTCAACCGAGGTCGGTCAAATTTGGTCTACAACATCGTTACTGGGGACGAAACATGGATCTATTCGTATGAGCCCGAAAGTAAACAACAATCCACTATTTGGGTATTTCAAAATAAACCGAAACCAACAAAAGTTATTAGTTCACGTAGTGCTGCCAAGCAAATGATTGCTTGTTTCTTCGGTTATACCGGACATGTAACAACCGTGGCTTTAGAAGATCGAAGGACTGTAAATACTGATTGGTATACAACAATTTGTTTGCCAGAAGTCATAAATGAATTGCATAAAACAAACTGAAATCGTCGCATCATCCATCATGACAATACCAGCTGTCACAGCACGTCAAACCGTTGATTTTTTATCCAGTAATAATGTCGAATTGATGACCCATTGTCCGTATTCACCTGATTTATCACCTAATGACTTCTTTTTTTTGTTTCCAAACATTAAAAATAAAATGCGTGGTGAGCGATTTGAGTCGCCTGAAGCAGCTGTTGAAACATTTCATATACTGATTTCTGAGGTTACAGCCTTAGAGTGGAAAAAATCCTTCGAAAATTGGTTCGAGCGTATGCAAAAATCGATCTTAAAGGCGATACTTCGAAAAACAATAAAGCCATTTACCGAATTTTACATGTTTTTTTTCCTATTATTTGCAGAAACTTTTCCAGCAGCCTACGTACATCATCATGCGATCGATCATTGGATTTATGCAGAGTCGTGGAATGCTCGAACGTCTCACTCGCTTCTTCTCTCCTCTTGTTCCTCTTCCTCCTTCCTCTCACGTTTATGGGCAGACTCTGTATCTTTGATGACTCTCTGTCGCACGCACGCCGGGGTTGTCGGCGAAAAGTCTCAGCGGCTCGAGAGGTTTAAAATGTCTATTCAACGCGATGCCCTCCTCGATTCTACCGGTCTTCAGAGCGCGATGCTTCTTGCGGATCGACTCACTCGTCTTTTCAATCACCCTCGCGATTTTTTCACGCTTGCGCATATCTGCCATGTTCGTCTCTGGCTTAGTATCGACAACGACTGATCGCGTTACGGTATCGCGAACTCGTTAAATATCGTCTTTTTCTGTATCGTCCATTTGTGAGCGCACTGTCTTTGTCTATTACTACGAATCCATATTTTTGTTGCAGCCGTGGCACAACGCGCAAAATTCGTCGTACATATCGATATGCACATGATCGTTGTAAACGTGTTTCAAGTTGGTACCGTCCTGTTTGAATAGGATCAGAAGGTTCGCGTTGTCGCATATCAGATGTTTAGGTATTCTCGCGTACGTCTGACAAAGATAGAAGCAGTCAACGTTCGCGTGGCGACCCATCGAAAAGTATTCTCTCACCGCATCCTGCTTGTCGCATGCCACGTCATCAAAGATAAAAATAGAATTTGGGCGCGCCTCACTCGGTGGAACGACGTCGCTATTATTGGAGAACGTAAAGTAGCCGCATATGGTGAAGCTACCTTGGACCGAAGTAACGTTTATCGGTGGTACAAAATGTTCTCAGAGGGCCGAGAAGATGTGAACGACGAAGAGCGTGCCGGACGCCCGAGCACGTCAACAACAGACTAAGACATTGATGAAGTGAAGAAAATAGTATTGGCCAATCGGAACGGTCAATGAGGAATATTACCTGCAAGTTATGCGCAATTTGCGCGAAGCAATCCGCCAGAAACGCCCGGATTTGTGGAAGAACAAAAATTGGCTTTTGCACCATGATAACGCCCCTGCTCACACATCGTTGCTTGTGCGCGAATTTTTGACCAAAAACAACACACTAATGATGCCGCAGCC
>NW_017304949.1:22748-37354 GCF_001594115.1 Trachymyrmex septentrionalis
GAATTTTGTGTTTTTTCAAAAATTATTTACAGGGTGGGGCAAAAGTCCCGCTACCATATAAAATTTGGACGTCTACACAACACAACGGTTAAAGCTAAACTGAGCTATACGTCACATAACGCAATCAAAATGGTAGCGGGACTTTTGCCCCACCCTGTAAATAATTTTTGAAAAAACACAAAATTCGCGATACTTTTTGAACCTCGTATACTGAAGATCGTACTCTTATGCGTGTACGGTGATTACATCGAACACGTCTGGGACAAGCTTCAGGAACACGTGAAGGCAGATTCGAAGGTTCGAATCTATCGTCGCTGCGACGAGCACTACAATCAGCAGCGAACGCACATCGACGATCCCGTACCTAAGATAAAGGACTGTAGCGAATGTCAGCGTCGGGCGGTAGTCTGTTGAATCGAGCGATAAACGCACTTCCTTTCGAGTTACATATTCCGGGCTACCAGTTTTGCGAAGCGATTAGCCAGAGGTGACGTGGACATAAATTTGCTGGACGCAGTGTGTCGAGAACACGACATTGCATATTCGCACAGCAACGATCTCACCGATAGACACGCGGCAGATAATATACTAGCCGAGAAGGCGTGGAAACGCATTACCGCGAGTGATTCGGCTCTGGGCGAGAGAGCCGCCGCTGCTGCCGTCTGGGCAGCGATGAAAGCCAAGACCAAGATCGGCATGGGCATGAAAACGAAGAAGACGACGAGGAAAAAGGCGATGAAAAAGCGGATACTTCCAACGGCGAAACGAAGTGGTGCGTTACCGTTTCTGCCAATGTTGGGCGCGCTTGGGTCCTTGATCGGCGGAGCGGCCAGCGTGGTAAAAACGGTAAATAACATCAAAGCCGCGCGACGTCAGCTCGAAGAGCTGAAACGTCACGACCGCACGATGGAACAGGGCCGCAGACTGTATCTCGCTCCGTACAAATGCGGACGCGGACTATATCTCGGTCCGTACAAACATGGACAGGGTGTAGCTGCAAAGAAAAAAAAAACGCCAAAGAGACGATAAAAATGCCGTCTGGCGCAACTACCAATGTGCAATTAAACGAGCTCGTAAGACGTATGCACATACCATACTTTAGAGGTGTTTTCATGCGTAACGCGTTACTAACGAGCGGTGCGCGTCGAAATGAAAGCGATATCGTGAATCTGGATGATGCGACGGGGCCTGGTACTCACTGAGTAGCGTACGCGAAGAGGAACAATCGCGTCATATACTTTGACAGTTTCGGTAATCTTCGACTTCCCAAGGAACTGGTGCGATATTTCGGAAACGGTGCTACGACGATAGAACACAATCGTACGTCCTATCAGACGTACGATCAGAGCTTCTGCGGACAGATGTGTCTGCGGTTTCTACAAACGGTAGACACGCGTGAATTTAAAAAGCTCGGTGAGATGCTGTGAAATTTCAGTATTAGTCGAACACCGTCATGTCGCTGACGCTTACGCTGAGCGGGAAGAGCCCCGTCCTCGCGGCAAACTCCTTTCCCGCCATAGATTTGAGTGACGGTTGATTACGAGCTCGGTCTGGCGATTTTTGAGACTTATCACACAATACCGAAGTGCGAAACATAAATGAATATCTGAAACGCACGATTTTACGGAAACGTTCGCACCACGACGTAGTGCGTGGTGATAATAACAACAATGACACCGATGACGATAATGGTGAGGGTGGAGAATAGCCGATTACGCTCCGCGCAAACTACAACACAATGAAATGCGAGATTAGATGTGCATACAGAATAAACTTTGACAAGCCCAACAGTATTGGATCGCTGCTGGGATTCTCGTCGAAGCGTATACTGCGACCGCGAAGATGGCACGAATCGATCAACATAATGAACGTAAACGTTATCCGCGTAGAGTGTAACGTGACTGCGGGTGCGTACAGCAACGGCAAAAGCGCGCACACGATACATGAATTTTCGTCTACCGTGCCGGCAGGATATAAGATATTGGAGAGGCCGGCGCAGATCATTTACCTACCGATCATTGCACGGAGCATTACGGATCTAACGATACGCGTCGTCGACCAGAACGAACGATTGCTCAATTTTCGAGGAAAAGAGATCACCGTTAGATTGCAACGTCAACAGTGATAACGTGAGCGTGAGATGCTTGTGCTGAACGGAACGAAGCGCACGCAGAGAGAGATAACGTTCTTTACAAGGCCGACGACGTCACAGTTCGATAACACTCGCTCATCCAACTGCATTAGGAAGAAAAAGCTCAGCGCGTCGAACGTTACACTTTTAAAGTCTTTAAAACGGATTCGCGGTGCGCAACATTTGAGATGACTGATATCCTAAATATGAAATACGAGCCGATCTTCGACGATCGTATCGTCAAGATTGAGACTCACACGTACAATCCGTTCGCCAACACAATGTTCGGATACAGCGACGAGATAAGAATACTCATACAACAGGATCTGTACACACTGCCATACGAAAGCTTTATATACGTCGAGGGAAAACTGACGAAAACAAAGTGGTCCAGGATGCTAACGTGGTATTGGGAAATAATTGCGTCGCGTTCATATTCGATGAGATTCGATATAAACTCAACGGTGTGGAGATTGACCGTAACAGAAACGTAGGCATAACTATAATAATAAGCACGCTTAAAAACTATGTAACAGTGTCATCCGACAGAAGCGTGATTCTGCGGAATATCGGCTTGGATGCGCAGACTACTGCGGCCGGATACTTTAATTCCTGTGTACCGCTCTACGTACTGCTGGGATTTTGCGAAGATTACAAACGTGTGGTGATCAACGCTCGTCACGAATTGATTTTAATACGAGCGCGCAACGACAACAATTGTCTAACGGGAGATCCGGCGACAGAGCCGACGCTCGAATTATTCAAAGTACAGTGGCGAATGACGCACGTGTTATTGAGCGAGATAAATAAGCTGTCGATGCTGCGCGCTTTGGAGAGCGGACGATATCTGAGCATGGCTTTTCGCTCGTGGGATCTGTACGCTCTTGCAGAGCACAACCAAGCATTCGTGGGCCATCAAGACGGCTACTCAGCTCGAGAAGCCGCGCTACGTCATTTTCGCTATGCAAACTGGTCGAAAAAAATGTCATGTCCGAGGATATAAGTCGATTCGACCACTGTAAATTAACCAATGCGAAACTTTACCTGAATAAGGAATGTTATCCGTACGATGACTTGAATTTGGATTTTGATAAAAACAGATGCGCGATTCTGTACGACTTGTACGCGCGTTTCTGTAAAGGCTACTACGGCTACGAATATCTCGAACCGAGTCTCACCTTTTCAACTTTTTTACGTAATGGTCCGTTCGTGATCGATTGCTCTCGACATAACGAATCGGTCAAGAGTGGCACCGTGAACGTACGATTAGACTTTGAATGTAAGGAGAACGTGCCCGCAAATACAACAGCCTATTGTCTCATCATACATGATCGTGTGGTTCAGTATAATCCATTGACTAACGTTGTGCGCAAAATCACCTAAGCGCACCTCCGACACAATATAAAATCTACGATACGCCGCAATCGACCGCAATCTTCTCGACATGTCTGTGCCAACGTTCGTGGATTTGCAAGGATTTATCGTTAGGAAGAATTTTATCGTGAAGGAAGTGGCGGTGTTGAGAAAAGTAGCCATTCTCTCACATTTTTACGCACGCACGCACGCACGCACGCACGCACGCACGCACCTCATATGCGCATTAACACAGTTATTTAGAATCCGCCTATCTATTCTACTTTCCTGCAAAACTATCTCCTCCTTCGCAATTTGTTTTTGGTTAGAGCTGTATGCAATCTTTACACGTTCAGTATTGCTTTAGTTGCTTGTACGAAAAGTCCAACAACAGCAGCAGCAACAAAAGTAGCAGCAATGTACTCCACTATAGGAAGCAACACACACACAAAATTATTACGTTCAACTTCAGAATAATGATGAAACTCCATCATTTACGAAAAGATGTGCCAAGTAAGTTTAAGAATTTCCTACTTTATACTTTCTCAAATTAATTATTTAATTAATTAATGTTTTTTTTTATATTTTTTATAGCGTGTCCATGCATCGTGCGGTTCGTATACTAGGTAGGAAATACGTATTGACACGTACGGGATATAAATTCCTAGAAATTGGTATCAACGTTGGCCCACCAAGCTACGTAGAAATTCCAATAGGAGATAATCGTGGAAACGAATTAATACTATCTATCGAAACATAGAAAGGACTCTATAAACAGCGTTGGAACATCCAAAACTGTCTTCGGTATCATCACAATTCTATTAGCGTTGGACCGCTGACTATGCGATTCAGTAAGATTGAAAATGCTAAAATTGTATGCTTGGAATTATCCGACGTACGTTTAATGATGACTGAATCAACAATATTGTTTATGTTCAACTTAAATCAATGCATTGAATTAGCATTGGATCAATTGGTTGGTATCGTTGAGAAAGTCGATACAAAGTTTACACGATTCTCGAATATCGCAACCACTGCAATGAATGCTAAAGATGTACCAAATCTAATATGCGCTAGCGATTACTTTGATAAAAATCAACTCCTCGACTACGTAATTGTTAGCTGTAGTTTTTTGTGCGTAAGAAAAAATTATGTAAAAGAAAAAAATTATTTAAAAGAAATATAAATAAAAAAATTTTTAATCTAAACTTACGGTGTAATTTCTTCACACATATATAAAAATAGGGGGCTGGAATATGCGGCTTGTGTCTCTTCTATTTTTAACAGAAGGGATCTTTTATGACTATACATGTGTATAAAAAATTACTGAATAGAAAATAGCTATAATACAATCAAGAACTATATAGAATCACTGTAATAGATCAGGTACATGGAAGGACAAAAGAATCAAACACGGATTAAAGAATACAAAAATTTATTATTATTATTATTACATTAATTTATATGTAGTACATAAAAAAATATTTAAAAAAATGCAAATTGGGCATCAAGCAATAACGCAGGTATCGATGGCTCGAACATCAGCGGCGCGGCGTTTGGTTGTTAGAGACATCGGCTAAGATCAGCGGCGTTTGGTGACTTGAGCATCAATAGCAGCGCTTTCTAGAAAAAAGAGAACAAAAAAACTTGTTGATTACTGTTTGTTTTTAGCAGAGAATAAAATGTATTAATAGTCGCCATATAAACGCATTTGTAAACAAAGAAGATACATACCGTTTGACTTATATTTTGCCGACGTTGATGATGTTGATGACATTGGCGACTTTGATGCTCCAGGACATTCCCAATACTTCGCTTTCTCCCTCGACAGTGCTGGACTTGGCGGACATGGTGACAAGGGACGGTATCTCTTGCGCTCAATCAATTTTCGACGTATATAGTCTTTTATTTTGTCCATGTCTTAACGTAACTGAAGCTTACGATTGAACAAAAAAAAGTTTTATACACTGTCTATATATACAGTGCCTATATAATGTTTTATATATATTTATACTTGTCCAGTTCAAGTCTTTTTAATTTGTACAAATAGGGCACATATTGCATGAAAATATTGTATAGTACGCACTTCTGCACTCCGAACAGTGTTTGCCTTTTATAGCTGCATGCGATCTAATAACGTGCCTACGAACGTTGTACATGTGTTCAATGTCCGTTAATCTCATACATGATGTGCACAAAATTGATGAACCACCCGTTACATAATAAAAGTATATTATGCACTGTTTCGTCAGCACGTTCATTGCCATTATTTCCGCAGGATATACTATTTTGTTCTTAGTGTCTTCACTCTCACTTTGATTACTATTATAACCGTCGTCTTCTGATAATGCGTCCTTATCATAATACTTCGTCGATAGTATCCATCAGATCTTCTTCTGGTATATTACGAACAATATGCACTATATTTTCCATCAATACGACTTTACGAAAACTGGCTTCTAGACAGTACACTTCGAAACCCAAATTCATACTGTAACTCTTCTTTTCAACCGGAGTAGATATCATTTTTCTATTTTTTCGAAATATCAATTGCGACTATTCTTTATGTATTTATCTTAGACATGCTTCTACCCTCATAAATTATGAAAATACAATTCTATCGAGTTTCACTTACATTTACACTTCTACTAACCTTGAAACATATTTAAAAAAAACATGTCCCTCTCCCAAAAAAGGATAAACTATCGAGGCTCTTTTATCAAGGGAGGGAGACATCACAATATCATCGATTTCGATAGCAGCCAGATGTTGGCACTCAATCGATTAATTATGAAACTTGATCGTATTTATTTAAAATAATTATTGTAATAAATATTGTTTCTAGAAAAATTACATTACGCCATATCTTGACCGAGAAACGGTTGGAGCATATACCGGCGAATAGCCTTTGTAACACTTTTCGTTTTATAACCATTTGTTTTCGTATTTTTTTTTATTTATGGCAATATTTCCCTTTTTATGATATTTTTTTTATTGTCTTGTACGTGACTGCGGTCCCCAAAATCTGTGATGTTTTACTGCCACTCCGCATGACGTCATACCCCCACCTCCGAAGAATACCCCGCGCCCCGCATTCACCATGGAGTTCCCGAGAATTCCTTCTATTATTTTACTCACGTGAACTCATCCCAGGGACGCTCCCGTGGTGTCGGCTAGCTTATACACTACCGGCGACAAAATCTTCGCCACGGCAAACGGACCATGATATTTGGTCACTAATTTAGTCGAACCATGTTGCGCGGCTAATGATAGCACATGCTATCGCTTCAGAACTTGATCTCCGACAACGAAATGCCTCGCTCGCCGATGCCGGTTATAATATTCGCTTTGCCTCTGCTGCTCTAAGTTTTCGACCACCCAGTCTTGTAGCAACTTTAGTTTCTCCATGTGCTCGCGCCAGCCAGCCGAACCCCTCTCCCGGAAGGGTCGCCGTTGATGAGTGGTTCTTTCTCAAAATTCAGAAATGCAGGAATAGCTCGCAAAAACGTATAGTGCGCCGAATTATACGCGCAAAACGGAACTCGTAAATATGTTGTCTCACTCGCAATGATCTTTCTCGAGGAAGGCGATGATCATCGTCTTCAGCACGCGATTCACTTTTTCAACCAGGTACGACGACACCGTCGCGTGGTGAATGCCGTACCGGTTTGTTAAAACCCCGACGTCTCGGTTTACGAACTCGATTCTGTTATCGGTCAGCAATACGCGCAACGCCTCCCACCGTAAGATGACTAACTCTTCGATGGCTTCCGATCTTTTTCCCCGTGGCTTTCCGGGCACTCAATCCACTTCGTGAAGAGATCCTGCCCTATGAACAGGTACGCGTGGCCTGTTTTACTTATGGGGAGCGGCCCCATTATATCCGCCGCGACGACGGGGTCCACGGAGATTCTATCGCGCGTCACCTTATCAGTCTCGCGGACACTGCCTGCTGGACCTTTATCCTCTGACAAATGTCGCAACGGCGCACGTAGTCAGTCACATCGTGGATTCACGGCCAATGATACCGCGTCGCCAACCGCTGATAAGTCTTCTCAATGCCTAAGTGATTCGCGTGAGGGAAGTCATGGTGCGCCCCTCCCTTGGCACTATGCGTTTCCACTCGCACTCATCCCCGACCACTTGCACTGTCCCCGCGAGGTCTTCGAAAGCGTACTTTCGTTTTTGACCCTCCACCTTGGATCTCGCCGCGTGCCGTCGCAAACGTCCTCCATTCGCTCATTGTATCACTTGTATCATGGCAAGCGCGCACGCCTCGCCCGCCGATTCATAAATCCGCGATAGCGCGTACGGCCCGTGATGCATCGCACTCTTTCGGTGTTCGATTGAGTAATCATATTCCAGCATCTCTAGAGCTCGTCTCGCTAAGCGGCCTATCGGATTTTTCAAATTATGTAGCCACCGAAGACTGATCCATGACGACCTTAAACCGATATCCAAATACGGTCTGAACTTCTTAACCGCCCATACGACAGCCAGGCATTCCTGCTCCGTCGTCGAATACCTCATTTCAGCCTTCTATAAGGTTCTACTTGCGAATGCGATGACATGTTCTTCCCCGTCGATTTTCTGCGCTAAAACTGTCCCCAATCCGGAATTTGCGTCTGTCTGTATTATGAACGGCCGTTCGAAATCCGGATACGACAAGATTAGCGGAGTGGTTAAGCTGAATTTAACAGCATCAAAAGTCTGCTTTCGATTGTTCCCCCACTTCCAAGAGAAGACGCGTTAAGGGTTCTATAATAATTGGGTCGCGCACTGTGGTATAAAACACCTATACCACGACGCCACGCCAATGAAACGTCGTAGCTAGCGAATGTTTTTCCGTAGATATTCCAAAATTCGTTTTCTTGGGGTCTATTGTTAAACCCTCCTTCTGTATCAAGAAGCTCAAATACAATACTTCATCTGCGATAGAACATGCTCTTTTCGAGATTAATTGTCAAGCCGGAATCTCTCTGATACGATCAAACACTCGTTTGAGCCATTCGAGGTGCGCTTCAAATGTCAAAGTTACGATAATAATGTCATCCAGATATGCGAAGGCATGCGGATTCAGATCAGGTCCGATTAGTCGGTCTAATAGTCTGAAACGTTGCGAGGGCTCCTGTCAATCCGTATGGCATTTGCGTAAAATGGAATAGGTCCTTCCCCGGCATGGTGAAAGCTGTCAACTCGCGACTTTCTTTTTCCAGAGGGATCTGGAAATAGGCTTGACTTATATCTATTGTCGATGTACCGCGCGGATCGTAGTTTATTCAATATCGCGTTCATATACGGCAGCAGGTACGCGTCCTTCTTCGATACGCTATTTAATTTCCGGAAGTCCACACAAAATCGGTAGGTACCGTCCAGTTTTTTAATCATTACAATAGGCGAGGACCATTCACTATTCGACAGCTCAATTATACTCGTCTCCAACATTTTGTCTTCGACGTAAGTGGCCTCTTGGACCTTTGGCGATATTGAGTAATATCTCTGCTTAATTGGTGCATTTTTTTCGACATCTATCCAGTGCTGAGGTAGTCGCTCGCGGCCGCTTCGGATTTCTCTTTATTTCGCGCGCTAGGAACTAATCGCGCTCTTTTGGTTGCCGATAACTCACTTAGGTAAGCCACGGCTCGTGCCCCCTCCTCTCCCCTCCTCTGGAGGCATGTGATACCCTCCGAAATCGCCATAGAAATCGCGAGCGTCCTTTCAGGAATCTCGGCTGTCCCTCCTTCAAATATATATATATATATAAGGTGTAGTAAAAAGAAATCTATTATTTTTGCATTAAATTAAAGGCTTTATTTAGCATAGTTAGAATGATCCGATTTAGATCAAATATGCACCGTTTTGTTCGATAACTTGTTGCCATTTTGAAGGTAATTTCATTATGCCTCTCTCATAGAAACCCTCGTCCCTATTGGCAAAAAACTGGGACAGTCGATTTTCACAAGCTTCTCTTGAGGCGAATTTTTCACCAGCAAAATCATTCGCCATAGACAGGAACAGGTGGTAATCACTTGGTGCCAGGTCCGGACTATAAGGTGGATGCATAAGAACCTCCCAACCAAGCTCCCGGAGCTTCTGGCGAGTCACTATCGATGTGTGTGGCCTGGCGTTGTCTTGATGGAACACAATTCCTCTCCTATTGGCCAAAGCTGGCCGCTTCTGGGCGATTGCTTCTTTCAGACGGTCCAATTGTTGACAGTACAGGTCCGAATTAAGAGTTTGGCCGTAGGGGAGCAGCTCATAGTAGATGATTCCCTGCCAATCCCACCAAACATACAGCAAAACCTTCTGATCGTCAATCCTGGCTTGGCCACCGTTTGCGTCGGCTCATCGCGATTCGACCACGACCGTTTTCGCTTGACGTTGTCGTAAGTGACCCACTTTTCATCACCAGTAACCATTCGCTTCAGAAATGGGTCGATTTTGTTGCGATTCAGCAGCGATTCGCAGATGGAAATTCGGTCCATGAGGTTTTTTTGCGTTAACTCGTGTGGCACCCATACATCGAGCTTCTTTTTGTATCCAGCCTTATTTAAATGGTTCCAAATGGTTTTTTGTGCAATGTTTAGCTCCTGGGCAATCGAAACAGTGCTTACATGACGGTCGGACTCGACGATTTCCATTATTTTATCGACATTTTCGACAATTGGCCTTCCAGAGCGTGGTGCATCTTTGACATCAAAATTACCGGAACGGAATTGACGAAACCAAAATTGCGCGATATTGACTGTTACAGTATCAGGACCATAAACACTATTCACATTTTCAGCCGCTTGCGTTTTCGCCTTTATCGAAGAAAAACTAAAATATGGAAAACTAAAATATTTTCTCTTTGTTGGTGTCCACCTTTGACACGCGCTCAAACAATACTGACTCAAGCAATCACAAAACTGTTTCAGAAGTTTTTTTAGTACGAAATCTTATCTTTCTAACGCCATTTGGCGTAACCCGATCGCACTTGTACAACGCGAGATACAGATTATTAAAGCCATCTATTGGAAAAATAATAGATTTCTTTTTACTACACCTTATATATATATATATATATGTATATCGCAGTAATAATAAATTCTTTGATTATTACATTACTTACATATGAATACATGTATGATAAATTCAACGTCTAAATCACGTCATTATTGCAAAGACTTATTGAGGTATTAAAATTAATGTAGAATATACGTCACTTAATTGACGTATAACGTCAGTGACCAATTGTGACCAAATATTGACGTCAAAATAATGACAGGCTGCTACCTGGGATGGAGAGACCTCTATATTCTGTTCAACGAGAGAATGACTTCGGTTTGCGCATAGCAGACAATGTAACGCTGTACAACGCTATGAAGTACAACGCTATGCGCAAAACGGACGAGTTTTCTTTCGATCCGAGGTCATTCTCTCGTTGAACGGAATATAGTTAAAAACGAATTTCTTTATGTTCAAATTACGACTAAAATACTGGATGACTCGCGTTTTAATTATAATATAATATTTGTAATCAGGAAAGTCTCCTGAAGGATTGTATAGAGCGATTTTTTTTTAAAAAGACAAAATAAAAATTTATTCTGATATCTCCGATGTGTACTATAGTGCAGTTCGGGTGTACATAATTTTATTAATAAAAAATTTTCAAGAATTAATTTGCAAAATTGACTCTGTACAAACCTTCCCAGCAATATAAGAAAGAAATCCCAAAAGGTTTCATAAGGAAATATTATTTCTTCGAAAAGAAAAACCAGCATAACTGACCTAGATCTATACTTATGTATGCATTTCTTTATGCTAAAATTATGGCTAAAATATTACATGAATCGCATTTTAATTGCGATATTCGTAATCAAAAAAGGCTCCTAAAGATTCGTACAGAGCGATTTTTTGGGGAAAAAGGCAAAATAAAAATTTATTCTGACCCAATGTGTACTGTACTACAGTTAAGGTGCACATAATTTTATTATTAAAAAGTTTTCAAAAATCAATTTGCAAAATTCGACTCTGTACGCGCCTTCGCAGCTTTAAAAAAAAAGAAACAAAAAAAGTGTTATGACATAATATTACTTCTTAGAAATAAAATATCAACATAAAGGATAGGTATCTGCACCGTAAATATGGAGCATACCATTTTATTCATTAAACTGTTTTTAAGAATAAAATTGCAAAATTTAGTTCTTTCATAGACTTCGTAGCTTCATAAAATATAAGTCAGAACGAGTTTCATGTCAAAATATTTCTTTTACGAGATGATATATCTAGGTAGCAAAGTGTTGTCTATTAACGTCATTAATTAGTTATTCTTATGATGAATCTATACAGTTCCTGAGACAAAGTAAAAATTACAAAAATGATCAAATTTGCTGGTGTTAAAGTTACAAATATTCTAGTAAATTCAATTACTTTTGTAATTTCTACTTTATTTTAAGAATCATAATAAGCTCCTTGATATCTAAACATCGTAAAAATAACGTGAATTTTTATATTTCTTATCACTCACACATCGTAAACTGACATAAAAAATGCATCATTATTTTCGTATTAACGGAATAAATGTATGACGTTATTAATTGATCATTAATAATGTTACTAGTACGTTAACAATTGGCCATTTATTCGACGTCATTAAGTATGACATTGTAAAGACGTCATAAACAAATATCGTCATTAATTGATCAAAAAGATGACGTCAATAATTTAAAATGACCAACTATTGACGTCAAAATAACAGCAGGTTGCTATTTGGAAAGTTTCTCTAACCTGATTTAAATAAAAATATCAAGGTTGTCGCAATTCAATTTATTGCGTGCAATCAATTTATTAGTTTGCGTCTGCGTGTATCTTAGGTGTATCTTTCGGTTTCTCTATCTGGAATAAATTGATTTAATAAAAAGAATATATAATGTATTATTTGTAACATCCAAAATTTGATCGATTTGTCTTTCTTTATCGTATTTGATGTATAATATTTTATTTTACCTTAATAAAAATAAAATATTTTGTCTTAATTTTACAAATTAAGATAATTACTCATTAACACATTTTATATAATTATTTTTATTATAGAACTTAAAAATCTTATAAGAACTAAGATTATCTATAATAATCTATAATAATCTAAAATAATCTATATAAAATGTGTTAATTGATAATTACCTTAATTCGTAAAATTAAAATAAAATAAAATATTTTAAATTTTTCTCGAAAACAAATTATTTGTTAATCTTAATTACAGTATTCTATATCAACAATTTCTAACACTTTTTATATTTAAAAAAAAATTGTACTTAAAATTTTCAAAAATAAATCTTTAAGGGGACCTTAAAGCCATCGATATTACCGACTAATCATAATTCTTGTATAACAATAACTCTTTTTCCTTCTTTACAGATTCGAAAATCCTTTTTCAGAATTAAAGTGTACGCATTAATACGTGGAGTTTATGTTGAAAATGACAAAAAATTTTTAGATTTCAATTTTGAAATTTTTTGTCGTTCTCAGAATAGATTCCACCTCACAGATACATATTAATATGTATACTTTAATTTTGGAAAAGGATTTTTGAATCTGTAAAAGAGGAAAAAAGTAAGTCCTTGCAAAGAACGTAATTTCGTTTTAGAGAAATATTTTTTTCTACGCTTTGAATCTTAATTTCACAAATTCAGTATTGTTCGTTCAAGTAATCTAAGTCCCGCCTCACGCTTATTTTCAATCTACAAGCTGTACAACTTTTATATCAAGCAAATGTTAACTTAAGATGATATTTGTACGTGTCAGAAAAAGTGGATTTTTAATTTTTTTCCGTAAAATCATGTTTCCCGGGATTTTGTTTTTATGCGTTCTTTAATTCTATAAAAAAAATTTTGCAATCCGTAAAATCAACTCGGAAATTTCTCCTAAAATGTGATAAAACAGGACGGCTTTAGGATTAAAAATTAAAAAATATATATATTTTGGTACCTCTCTTAATTAAAAATGTTGAAGTCAATTAAGGTCACTAACAATTTTTGTTATTTCCTACTTCTTTAGATTTTTTCGAAAACCATTCGTCATACGAAAGAAATAAATAGAATATAAGAGATATTCCTTATTCATATCTACAATTTTTGTTTGAAACTTTTTTTGGTATATTCAATAACTTAGAAGATATTCACGAAAATCGGTTTTTTTGCTTTATCATAAAGTTTAGGGGCCCGGGAGCACATTTTCTTTTTACTCGACTGCAGTTTTATCTTACACATTTTTTTTCTTGAACTATTTGGGGAGGGGGGCGGGTGTTAAAAAAAAATGTTCATCGAGAGTAAATAAGAGCCATCACAATAACACATGGTGTTATATAACAGTTACATTGTAAAGTGTGAGAAATTATAACATTGATATTATGTTGTACTTTTAGTTTATCGATTGGGTGGTTTCAATGCTGCCTGTGTTCTAAATGAGCCTATGAAGATGCAATGGAACTGATGACGCTGAAAATTACATATACGATTTTTGTTTAAATAATTAATTTTTCCAATTTTTGTGTATTGTTTCGCCGAAGTTTATATTAATCTTAATAAATATGTTTTCTCATTTCCTTATCAATATTCTATGAAACATTAATTTTATTAATTAATTTCCTACGATTATTGCTTTGCGTACAATTACCCGGCGCGTAAAAATTTTTTTCATTTTTGCTTTTTTTTTTACTAAGTACAACATTATAAAATAAAAAATTGTTCATTATGAGAATGTATATCGATAAAGGAGTTATATGTTTATGATTTATATTTTCTTATACAAATTTCAACTTCAAAAACTACTTCACAGCAATAAAGTCTTCTTAAGTGCGCACAATTCTCCCATCTTCTTCTATATAATTTATGTAAGTATTAACAAATATATAAAATTAACTAAAAAATGAATAATAATAAAGCAATTACAAAGTTGGTCTTAAGTTATAGATGGATAAAAAAAAGATTGATCCTTAAATTAACATACAATTAACGTATTATTCTATACAATTAACAATATTGACAAAAACATCATCATATCATTAATTACAAAGGAAAAAGATAAATTTGGTATTTGGATCCAGATTTGAAAAAATATTTGATATATTTGGTATAAATAG
>NW_017304949.1:37454-47191 GCF_001594115.1 Trachymyrmex septentrionalis
CATACATAGTGTTATTACTTTCAAATTTGTTTAATTTCGCCGCTGCAATGTGGACAACACGTCATATTGCTCACATCGCATCGTGGAAGAAACATTTGTCCGCCAACCGCAACTGCCGCTCCCATCACCGCAGTACAGGCAACATCTCTCTCAGTCATGGATAACTTTTTATTCAGTAACTGTAATTGAAATATTAAACTTATTATATTAAAATATTATATCTTGTCATTAGGAATAAAAAATCAAATAACTTTACTTTTTCTGCGTTGTTCTCTGTAAGCGTTTTCATATCTAATCCGGTTATATTTAGCTCTTTTTGTAATTCTGAGTCTGGTATACCACTTAAAAGACTGACTCTGAGAATTTCCACAAGTTGACAACATCCCTGCGTAAGATCAACAATATTGGTGCTGACTAATTCATGTTTTTTATTGGACGTTGTTCCTATGGAATCGAATTTCTCTCGTAGAATTGTCAACATTCTGGATAAGTAAAATTTACAATTTGATAAAACTATATGAATACAATATAGCCATTATATAATACCTGCAATATATACCTGTAGGTTTTGAACGATGTATCACGAATAGTATTATGTTCTTCTAATAATCGTTTTATACTTTCCTGCAATTCTGTTGTTCTTTGGCAAAGTGCAGCTTTCCATCTTGCCAAATCTTCCACCATTAAACTGTAATAAGCATCATTTTAGCAATAAATTAGAGTGCTTATTATCGTTATTTTTTATTAACGTTTTAACAAAAAACAATGTAACAGATTGATGCAAATCAAAGCAAAAACTAAAAATTCCGTACGTATTGAAAATGTTGTCAATTACCTACTAGCTAAAAATTTACTTCTCCAAACTTCACATTGACCTGCTAGCCATTCTATTTGTTCTTGATGTGTAGACAAATGTTTGGCTGAGTTCAAGAGGGCTCTCGCAAGTTGCAATTTGTCCTCGGTTAACAAATGAACTCTTGTTTCTAGATCCTCTCCCACTGCGGCAACTAATAAATTCTTTAATTCTCCATTGACCTGTATGCATATATACACATACATCCTGGTATAAATTATACATTATAATAAATTTTAACATTTAATTTTTGTTCCATGTCTCACATATGAGACATCATTTTATTTCCAAATTTTTAATTGGTTTTTTAAATTTATTTCCATATTTTATAGCTGGGCCCATATTCTGTCAACACGTCTACCGACAGTTGTTGGTATCGCTAAATAGCGATAGCCGATGAGAACCGCACTTTTTTCTTAGGATAGTCCTTGCTATTGGCTATCGTTAGTTATCCGACAACTGAGGGTAGACGTGTACAGAATATGGGCCCTGTATAACATATGTATATTTTATATTTTTATATCCTAAGGCATGCGCGCGTGCCCATATACACATGCACACGAATATGAATATTAGAACAATATTAAGAAACTTTATTTTAAATCGCATATGAAAACACAATCAATATTAGAAATTAAAGGCCTATAACGATCAAAGCTGGACCTTTTAATGTTTAAAATAATTCAATCTTAAATTACTACAATATATATACTATATATATATGTATTTGCATTGTGACGTGCAATTTTTGTCCGTCATTGTCGAGAATCGTCGGTGGTGGGATCGCGCGTCCTCCCGGCTCAGAGGACGAGCGCGCATGTAAGCGCGCGTGCGAGCGCACCTGCGCGTGCGAACGTGCGCTACTCCCTTAATTATCTGTTCTTATTTAATAATTCTTTCTCAGTTCGTTAAGACTTTTTTTCTTTAGTGATTAATCTCACAATTAGAATTAGAATCACCACGGATCGTGCTTGGTAACCGCAATTTCTTTCTGTAATTGTACCGTCTCGCCCACAATTGGGAGAAGGACTACATTGCTAGGAAGAAAGAAGAAGTGAACCTACGTTGAAAGGCCATCCTAAAGCTACCCGGGAGCCCAGACGCAGGTACTATTTTCATATATTTGCTTTATAATCCACTGCCGCTTTGAGCATTGTTATACCGCACACGCCTTGCAGAGTGCGACGGAAGGCGAGAACTCCTGGCCACCAGGGAAACCGTACAAACGTCAGTCGGGGGCATATGTCCCTGACGCGAAGCCAGTGAAGAAGCTGCTAGGACATCCCACGTCAGCCCGGGGAAATTAGGGGCCATAGGCGAAAAAGGAGTCCTTGGAGAATTGTATTACGTGTTCTAAAGCGCAAGGATTCGCGACTGCGAGGGCCTGTGCGGCACGCGCAGACAGCGTGATTGACGGGAGCCAATCGACGTGATAGACCCCTGAGGGAGGGAAGAGGAGCCGAACGGCCTGCGTGAATCCGCAAGAAGCTCCTGGGCCTCACTCGTGTAGCTGAGCCGATAGATGTACGAGGACGAGCGACTCCACTACCGACGAGCATTCCTGCGAATATTACTACCGAGAGGAGAATTGTCCTGAAGGATTGCGGAAGGATTCTGCACCAGAGGGAAACGAGCGTTGCCGTCGCTGTAAAGCTGCTGATCCGGGTTCATAGCTTCGAGTGGATCGCACAGGAAAAGCTCGTGTTGCACAGGGAAAGCGGTCGGTTTAATGGCCGCCTAGAATCATGGAATTGCGAGACATTGCAATCCTCCCAAGTATTGCTGTTAGAAGAATTATTAGTTTTGTCGAGCCGCGCTCGCCTCTCTTACCACAGTTGAGTCATTTTAGACTTTCGTTTTGCTTTGTATTGTTTGTGTCGTGTCGAAATGATTATTGTAAGCGTGTCGCGCTTTCGGGTTAACATTCGACTTCACATTGGTATTACCCTCCCAGGTAACGTGCATTGCTTCGAGTGCGAGTTAGCACGCTGTCGAGAGGTCGTTTATTAGTCATCTGCGAAGGTGACCGCGGAGAGAAATCAGAGCTTGTAGTCTAGAGTACAGGATCGCCCGGCGTTAGAAGTCGTCTTTGTCTTTCGTAGAGCACCGATTGTATCGAGTCCAGCGGAGGGAGCGAAGCTCCGGAGATTGCATGTAAAACGGTTTGCTAAATATAATTGTTCTTAATTTCTTTATTATCTCATGAGTGATTCTTCCAGCCTATCTCTCTCGCCCTCCGACAATTTTTTCACTTTTAACGACTCACCCCTGCTGTTACGAATTAATTGCGAGTGAAAGTAGAAAAAATTATTGAAAGAGTGGCACGCTCTCCGTGCTTATCTAACGAGAATGTCTAACTTATCTTGCGAGAAGCTCTGATATTTGTAGAAAATCTACATGGTTGTCGAAATACGCTTTCGAGTGCAAAAATACTTTTAAGTAAGAAGAGATCAAGAAGCACGCGACGAAGTTGTGCCGTCGTTCGCAAGCAAGATTACAACATATATACCATATTTGTAGTCTTTTTTTGAACTGCGCGCCAAATTGTTTTCGGATAATAAACTTTAGTAATCGCGAATTAAATTGACAAACAATTTTAATAATTTGGTGCTCAAAAAATTAGGCATTATATTTTATAAAGATGTCAATATGTTGAAAAACTGTTAATAAATTTATTGCATTCTATTCTATTCGATATTTTTTTTTGTAAGAGTGATATGATTAACTTTAACATGTTTACATTATTTTTGCAATACGTTCATACTCCTCCACTACTACGTTGCCATGTTTTTTTTTAATGAGATTGAAAATTGAATGATAATGTTAGCAATCCTTCAATATGTACTTTCTTTGATAAACATTTAATACTTTTTTATTGAAGGTAATTTAACAATGGACAATTACTTAGTCATGCTTCGAGATGAAATAGTTCCGGTAATCCGAAATATCGTTAATCAAAACTTTAATGACATTTGATACCAGCAAGATGGCGCCATCTCACTACGGTTTACGAATACGCCAATATCTAAATGAAATTTTTTCGAATAGGTGAGTAGAAATACCGACGAGATACTATTAAAGACCGACATCCTTATGGAGGTGGGCGTCCTTGTGAATATTGAAGTAATTAAGAGTTAAAAACTGAAAATTATATTATATTGTACTAATTTTATGATTTATTAATTTAGTGGATATATTTATGCATTTAGAACTCAATAATATTCGATTTTTCTTTAAAATTGTAATTTCAGTGTCGAAGTTTGATTATCAATAGAAATGATAACTGCAGAGAAAAAATTGTAATTTTTCTGCAATATATAGGATATTATAGCTATACTTTACAAGTATGCATATTTATTTATGGAATATTTATATAATAAAAAATCATGAATTTAATAATGTATGAGCCAAATATTTATGTTAATAATAACAAATTTATATCAATTGTCGATAATGTCAGCATTCTTCAATTACCTCCGGGCCCTTGGGGCCCTTTTTATACCGCCGAAAATTTGCCCTGACGGTCTTTAATAGTATCTTGTCGATGGTAGAAAGAAAAGGTTATATTGAATAGCCAGCAAGATCACCTGATCTAAATCCACTTAACTATCTTTTGTAGGGATATTTTTAAAGAGTAGAATTTATAATACTACACATTAAAATCTTAATAATTTGCGTCACATAACAAATGAATTTAGAATAATACCTCGTGAATTTTGCAAAAATACAATCTTAAGGTTTTATAATCGTCTAAGCACATTATCAGACTGCAGAGGGACATCAATTTGAGTATTATTTGCTATAATAATATTCCTTTAACCCTAACTCGCTATACCCTGCTACTATCATATCCGTAAAATTAGACATTTTTAACCTATAATTCAATTGACAGTTTGTACCCAAGTTTTGTTTGTATAGTATTTTAAAAGAAGTTATTTTGTAAGAAAATGGAAATTTCGCGTGAAAATTTTCGGACAATGATTTTTTACGATTACAAATGTAATCTAACTCCGAACCAATGCATCAATTGACTTCATTTGGCTTTTGGGGATGAAGCACCATCCAATAGGACTGTTTATAATTGATTTGCCGAATTCCAGCGTGGACGTATCTTTCTTAGTGATGAATTCCGTGAAAGTCGTCCGTCCACGTCTGTTGTTGCCACTAATGTTGATGCTGTGCGTGAAATGATTGAGTGAGACCGGCATATAACATACCGCGAGATTCAGGCATCCTTAGGCATTGACATGAAAGCAATACATACGATTTTGCATGATCACTTGAGCGTACGGAAACTATGCAGTCGTTGGATTCCACACAATTTGACCGAAGCTCAAAAACAGTCTCATGTTAAATGGAGCAAAGAAATGCTCAAGAAATTCAACCGAGGTCGGTCAAATTTGGTCTACAACATCGTTACTGGGGACGAAACATGGATCTATTCGTATGAGCCCGAAAGTAAACAACAATCCTGTTTGGGTATTTCAAAATAAACCGAAACCAACAAAAGTTGTTCGTTCACGCAGTGCTGCCAAGGAAATGATTGCTTGTTTCTTCGGTTATACCGGACATATGACAACCACGTCTTCAGAGGATCGAAGGACTGGAAATACTGATTGGTATACAATTTGTTTGCCAGAAGTCATAAATGAATTGCGTAGAACAAACCGAAATCGTCGCATCATCCTTCATCATGACAACGCCAGCTGTCACATAGCACGTCAAACCGTTGATTTTGTATCCAGTAATAATGTCGAATTGATGACTTGTTGTCCGTATTCACCTGATTTGTCACCTAATGACTTCTTTTTGTTCCCAAACATTAAAAATAAGATGCGTGGTGAGCGATTTGAGTCGCCTGAAGCAGCTGTTGAAACATTTCGTACACTGATTTCTGAGGTTATAGCCTTACAGTGGAAAAAATGCTTCGAAAATTAGTTCGAGCGTATGCAAAAATGTATCGATCTTAAAGGCGAATACTTCGAAAAACAATAAAGCCATTTACCGAATTTTACATGTTTTTTTTCATATTGTTTGCAGAACAGCTGCTTTTCCAGCAGCCTACGTATACCATTGTCTTTATTCCTAAAAGATTGACTGAAAAGTTCTGTCATTTATGCATAAGACCTACGATTATCTTCGCATTAAAAGTGATATACGCTTCTATTCAGTAAACATTATAAAGTATTTTAAATAAATAATTTATAAACAAAGATAACTGTGTAGCGATAAGTAACGGAGTATCACGAAGAGGTATACAAATGCTAATGCCAGTGATATTGTAACTTTCAAGTTTCATAACTTGAAAAGTACAAATTAAAAAGAGGCTAATGAGAATCAGCATCGATAAACGGCGCAATTACTTAGTGAACAATCAATAATCAGAAATTGATGTCTTCTTTATTTTGAACGTTTCGATATTCTCTCTTTGGAGTCCTCCTCAGCAAGAATGATACAACAATAATTAGCTCACATGTCCATAATGTGTAAGTTACTCGCAAATTGACAAAGATGCAACGTTGTTAATCATCACGGAACATGAAACAATGCACTGTAACTTTGTTGAACATATTAAAACTTAAAAAATAGAATTGTTAAAATTAAATATAAAGATCACACATTTTTAGAACACACGTCCATATACGACGACGTGTTACACAGATATCATATCTGTTCTACTTTTTAAGTTTTAATATGTTTAATGAAGCTTCAGTGTCCTGATGCTAGCCATTAGATTCTGAAATGGAAAATAGGGTGTTTTGTTTAAAAAAATCGATTTGATCCTGACCTGACTTTGATGACGTTACTTAAGGTCAACTGATAAGATCAGTAAATAGATTATTTTTAACTTTACAACCTGAAACCTTTTTCTCAAAAAATGCTTTTCAAGATATTTAAGGAGACTTTTTGAACATCCTGTATGTATACTCGTATATTACATACTGTATTCTGCTTTAGAGAGATTATGACTACATACATATAATAAATCAAAGAATTATTTACTTTAAAGAACAAGTCGCAAACGTAAATAACAATACGATACGACTTAGGGTGAAGTCCCATGAAGTGTATTTACCATGTATCGCGTAATGAATTCACTGTTGTGAATCGCGTTTTATTGATTACTAATTGATTACACAGTTACGATACACAACAAATACGGGACGTTCCACTCTTACACTACAACTACAAAGCACCTATCATGGAACATGTCGGAATGGATTTTCGATCGGAATTATTTCGTTTTCCCTAGAATCCATTTCGACTTGTTCTATGATAAGTGCCCTCCCTCTGTATTCTGTAACTCATTATGCAGCATTATATGTTCATAACAACAATTGTGCAGCTTTTTACTATGTAAAATATCTGCGCAATTGTCGTTATGAATACATAACGACTGGTACAGCCGGTCACAGAAAGGTTGCATCACTATTTTTTTTTATGGATTTCGGAACTCAGCCTTGCTTGTAGAACGGTTGAATGTAAATGGTTAGATCCATAAATAAGAATCAATCACTTGGTGAACAAGCTGCATTCCGAAATACCATCGAAAGAAATGTTGCAACCTTTGTGACCGACTGTACGCAACGAGTTAAAAAATAAATGAATTAACTCTTAAGTTTGGCGCACAAAATCACAGGGCTTGTTATAAAGTAGCTGTGGAGATCATAGAAGACTTTGATTCGTCTTTTCCTTATAATACTATTGCCCGCCTTCATAGTCAGGGCTTATATTTAAGCCTTTCTTAAATTTATCTTCAGATGCTCTACAAACTATTTGTTGTGCCGTGATTTGTTGTGTACGGTACCAAGTTCGGAATCTAGCGGGATTCAGGATTCACAATAACTTGACATCGATTTTTTAATTAATATTCAGGTGTCCGGAAAATCAGCGTTAATATTTCGGGAAGTGATTCGGGACCCAAAAAGAAGGAAAAAAGCTATATAAACATAGGTCCGGAAATAAGTCATTTTCAAGTTATATAGTAATCACTTTTATATTAAAAAAGTGAAATTTATTTTTCATAATTACAATACATATAAACAGATATTTAAATATCTGTTTATGTGTATCTAAAAATGCAGTAATCATATTTACAAATATCGAAAAATTAAAAAATAAAAAGTAAAAAAATTTTTAAATAAAACATGTAGTTATTTATGTTGAAACATCATGAAATAAATTATGATTGTAATTATAAAAAATAAATGTCAATTTTTTAACATAAAAATGATTATAATTGAAAGTGACTTATTTCCGGATTTTTCGAGAAGTGTTTCTGTGGGTAAGGATATTCTTGAAAGGTTGCCCGCCTTTTCCGAGAGGAGACACGAGCGTAAATATTTTGGTTTCTACTGGGATCGAACCCGGAATCTCTGGCATGATAGATCAGTGCGCTGTCTGCCATGCCACGCTCGCGCTCTGTATATATTATTCTAATAAAATATCTTTTAACATTATATACACTTAGTCGAGTCTTAACTTCTTATTCATCTTATCATTTAACGCGGTTGTACTATTTTTGTTCTGAACAACGAAAGAGCAGAATTATGCGCTTCTTTCTTTGAGGTAGATTGATTCGCGCTTCTTGGTTTCGTGTTATATCTCGTGCTTTTGCCAGCCGTCCTTGCTGAATCAGCGCTTACGTGTCAACGTTCTCGTTATCGATCAAGGATGCAACGTCGAATTTTAGGAATCGATCGCGCAATTAAGTCCTTGTGATACATCTTTTATTCTTTTTTTAAACAATTTGACAAAATTAATATTTATAATTTTTTTTAATTCTTGATATCGATCGCTTACATATTCACGCTTTACTTTCGTGCTTCAACAATGGCACTCGTGACATATTTTATTGACTATTATTTAAAGATAAATTTAAGGAAGCCTTAAATACAAAGTTTGACTATGAATACGAACATTAGACTTTTTTTTAGATTTAAGTCCATCTAGGGGAAAGAAAAAGAAAAAAAAATAGCTTTAATTCCATGCACCTACTTAAGAGAAACAGTGTCATATTTTATCTTTGTTTTGCACATTGCTTAATGAGAGTTAATTATTTCACTAAAACACTGTACATTCTAATTACTCAACAAAATTATCTTTTCAAAAAAAGGTAAAAAAAGGTGCCAAGTATGCTTGTACCTGCCATAAAAAAACTGTTACATAAACTAAAAAAAAAAATCGTTAAATAATATAAATTCAAGTAGTAATATTGTTAATTTTTTATTGTAAATTACCCCTCAGTAGTACGTATGCATGTACTAAAAAAAAAATAAAATAAAATCTTTAAATTGCGCCAATTATAAAAAGAATATATATTTTCTTGCAACATATACATTTCCTTTGTAAATTGCGAAAAGAACATATATTTTATTGCAACATATAACATTTAATTAAGAAAAAGTGATACGTATCTTTATCTTTCTACTCAAGAGTCTTTTATATTTGCAATGGAATACAACATTTAATTAAGAAAGAGATGAGATAAATTAATAAAGGGTGGGCCATCTATTGGTACGTTTTTGAATTTCGTCGTATGGCAACACCAAACGAGCTACAGACCCGAAATTTTGACAGTTTATTAGTCATACCGTCCGCGGCACGAAACAACATGTTTTCTCTTGAAGAGCGTTTTGAAATTTTAAAAACTTATTTTCAAAGTCAGTGCTGTGTCGCCGAAACTGTACGAATTTTGAAAAGAAATATGGGTCGTGATAGAGCACCCACCGAAGGAGCTATACGCAAATTGGTGAGGAAAGTTCGTGAGAAAGGGATGTTAGTGGATGACAGAAGTGGTCCCAGAGCTCGGACAGTGCGCACACCCGAGAATATTGAGGCTGTGGCCCAAAGTGTGAGACAGAATCCGACGACTTCAACTCGA
>NW_017304949.1:47291-63640 GCF_001594115.1 Trachymyrmex septentrionalis
TTTAGATTTGTAAGACATGCGTTATAAAAGCGATGCGGCGTAGGTTTAAGTTAGATTTAAAAGTAGATATAAAAATTAATTATAATCTTAATTATAATTGTGATTGTAATTTTAATGTTAATTAAACAATAAACTAGCAGGGTTAAATTCTTTTACATAAAAAATTTTGTCATTTTAATAAAATTTTCTCATTTGTGATGATTCGTCTTTAATTTTTTTAGATTAAATGTTGTATCCCAATTGCAAATATAAAAGACTCTTAAATAGAAAGATAAAGATCCGTATCACTTTTTCTTATTAGTTAAATGTTATATGATGCAATAAAATATTATATATATTCTTTTTGCAATTTACAAAGCAATTAATGCCTTCCAACTTTATGACATCATGTCCATTATTGAAGCATCGCGTTTATCTTTTTGGTCGTTTATACGTTCATGGCTGTAATCTAACGGACTTGATCAGCCTATAGAAATTGGAAAAACTCGCATATTTCGACTATAAATGTAAAAATAATCGAGAAGATAACACGCAATGCTAAAACAGGATTGGAAGACATTAATTGTGCGAACTGTACAATAGTATATGTTATATGTTGCAAGAAAATATTTTTTTTGCAATAGGCGCAATTTAAAGATCTTATTTCATTTTTTTTTTAATACTATTAATGGGTAATTCATAATAAAAAATTACCAATGTGAATATACCACTTGAATTATATTATTTATATAACGGTTTTTTTTTAGTTTATAGTGATAGTTTTTTATGGTATATGCACACTTTAGCGCCTCTTTTTAAATCTTTTTGTGGAAAGGTAATTTTATTGAAATATCATGCAAATTTGTAGTGTTAAATATCTTATATGATTAATAATATATCTCTTCATACGTGTGTGTATTACTGCTTTTTCATAATTTGCGTTTTATATAATATTACTACTAAATATTATTATTACTATTATATATTATTACTACTTAATAAATGTATGTATATAATCAATAAATTAAATTTGAATCAAAATTAAAAAATAAATTTAGATAGCTACGTTCAGCGGAGAAAACTAATCAAATAGGGATTAGTAATTCTTTAATATGATTGATTCTTGAATTGATTCTTCGCTAAATCTAAATGCAGGAACTAATCATACCAAAGAATCACTAAACGTTAACTAATTAGTTTTCTTTACTGAACGCAGCCAACGAATATACAGAAAAATCATTTCTGTCGAAATCTAAAAATTTAGTTAAATATAATATATATCTATGTTGAATCATCAATATAATAATGTAAAATGACAAAATAAATGTCAAAATGTTTTGCAATATTGCTCATCGTGCTTGAATGTCCAATTATTTTACGGTTTAACAGAATTATTTTTAGATCTGTATCTAGGTAAATTTTTAGATACTACACTTAATTTTTCGTCAGCGAACATTTAGATACTTCCTCGGCGACAAATATCTAAACACCCACTTTCTCAACAGTAAACACCTAAATTTAATTCCTCGACGGCGAACATCTAGACACTCACTTCCTCGACAGCGAATACCTACAGACACCTGCTTCCTCAACGACAAATACCTAGACTCACTATAGCTTTAAAAACATATTAGATTATATGTACAATAACATATACCTAGGCTGCTGGAAAAGTTTCTGCAAACAATATGAAAAAAAAAAACATATAAAATTCGGTAAATAGCTTTATTGTTTTTCGCCTGCTGTAAATACACTTCATGGGACTTCACCCTAAGTCGTATCGTATTGTTATTTACGTTTGCGACTTGTTCTTTAAAGTAAATAATTCTTTGATTTATTATATGTATGTAGTCATAATCTCTCTAAAGCAGAATACAGTATGTAATATACGAGTATACATACAGGATGTTCAAAAAGTCTCCTTAAATATCTTGAAAAGCATTTTTTGAGAAAAAGGTTTCAGGTTGTAAAGTTAAAAATAATCTATTTACTGATCTTATCAGTTGACCTTAAGTAACGTCATCAAAGTCAGGTCAGGATCAAATCGATTTTTTTAAACAAAACACCCTATTTTCCATTTCAGAATCTAATGGCTAGCATCAGGACACTGAAGCTTCATTAAACATATTAAAACTTAAAAAGTAGAACAGATATGATATCTGTGTAACACGTCGTCGTATATGGACGTGTGTTCTAAAAATGTGTGATCTTTATATTTAATTTTAACAATTCTATTTTTTAAGTTTTAATATGTTCAACAAAGTTACAGTGCATTGTTTCATGTTCCGTGATGATTAACAACGTTGCATCTTTGTCAATTTGCGAGTAACTTACACATTATGGACATGTGAGCTAATTATTGTTGTATCATTCTTGCTGAGGAGGACTCCAAAGAGAGAATATCGAAACGTTCAAAATAAAGAAGACATCAATTTCTGATTATTGATTGTTCACTAAGTAATTGCGCCGTTTATCGATGCTGATTCTCATTAGCCTCTTTTTAATTTGTACTTTTCAAGTTATGAAACTTGAAAGTTACAATATCACTGGCATTAGCATTTGTATACCTCTTCGTGATACTCCGTTACTTATCGCTACACAGTTATCTTTGTTTATAAATTATTTATTTAAAATACTTTATAATGTTTACTGAATAGAAGCGTATATCACTTTTAATGCGAAGATAATCGTAGGTCTTATGCATAAATGACAGAACTTTTCAGTCAATCTTTTAGGAATAAAGACAATGGTATACGTAGGCTGCTGGAAAAGCAGCTGTTCTGCAAACAATATGAAAAAAAACATGTAAAATTCGGTAAATGGCTTTATTGTTTTTCGAAGTATTCGCCTTTAAGATCGATACATTTTTGCATACGCTCGAACTAATTTTCGAAGCATTTTTTCCACTGTAAGGCTATAACCTCAGAAATCAGTGTACGAAATGTTTCAACAGCTGCTTCAGGCGACTCAAATCGCTCACCACGCATCTTATTTTTAATGTTTGGGAACAAAAAGAAGTCATTAGGTGACAAATCAGGTGAATACGGACAACAAGTCATCAATTCGACATTATTACTGGATACAAAATCAACGGTTTGACGTGCTATGTGACAGCTGGCGTTGTCATGATGAAGGATGATGCGACGATTTCGGTTTGTTCTACGCAATTCATTTATGACTTCTGGCAAACAAATTGTATACCAATCAGTATTTCCAGTCCTTCGATCCTCTGAAGACGTGGTTGTCATATGTCCGGTATAACCGAAGAAACAAGCAATCATTTCCTTGGCAGCACTGCGTGAACGAACAACTTTTGTTGGTTTCGGTTTATTTTGAAATACCCAAACAGGATTGTTGTTTACTTTCGGGCTCATACGAATAGATCCATGTTTCGTCCCCAGTAACGATGTTGTAGACCAAATTTGACCGACCTCGGTTGAATTTCTTGAGCATTTCTTTGCTCCATTTAACATGAGACTGTTTTTGAGCTTCAAATTGTGTGGAATCCAACGACTGCATAGTTTCCGTACGCTCAAGTGATCATGCAAAATCGTATGTATTGCTTTCATGTCAATGCCTAAGGATGCCTGAATCTCGCGGTATGTTATATGCCGGTCTCACTCAATCATTTCACGCACAGCATCAACATTAGTGGCAACAACAGACGTGGACGGACGACTTTCACGGAATTCATCACTAAGAAAGATACGTCCACGCTGGAATTCGGCAAATCAATTATAAACAGTCCTATTGGATGGTGCTTCATCCCCAAAAGCCAAATGAAGTCAATTGATGCATTGGTTCGGAGTTAGATTACATTTGTAATCGTAAAAAATCATTGTCCGAAAATTTTCACGCGAAATTTCCATTTTCTTACAAAATAACTTCTTTTAAAATACTATACAAACAAAACTTGGGTACAAACTGTCAATTGAATTATAGGTTAAAAACGTCTAATTTTACGGATATGATAGTAGCAGAACGTTGGCGCCACTGGAAGTACTAGATTGCAGAAACTTTTCCAACATCCTATGTATTATTAATATTGTTGAATAGAAAATTATAATAAAAAATTAATTTTCGATATTACAAATCTTTTATTTATCCGCGCAATGCGTCGAATTAATAATTACTTATCAACCTAATATTGATAAATTTATTATATTAATTATTATCCTGCGAATTATCTATTTCATTTCACTGTCGACATATAATATAGTGTTAAACTATAAGTAAATAGGTCGGTAAATGAGAGCAATAAACAAGTACCATCTATCGTCCAAATTTTATGAAAAGAGAATGATTTTTTTGAGGCGATGATATATCTTACGTAAAAATTTTGACATTTCGGATTTCGCATCACGATATTTCCGTTTGTACGACACGTAGAGATAAAATTAATGCTTATTATATAATTCAGACCCAAGTTGTCGATTAAGCTGATATTCAGAACTCGATCGGTCCAGCCTTTATTAAAAAACCAATAATCTCGGATACTTGCAACTCGCTGACTCGCGTAAAGACATGGATCGGTCTCGCACTGCGCGTCCACTTGATGCGAGATCGCCTACTGTGTCTCTTGATTTGCTAGATACAAAAGTTTTGCAATCTTGTACTTACGAAATAGTAATCCACAAACACGTAGTTTGCATGAACAAATGACGTCGAATTCTTAAATTAGACTTGGACACTTTATCGCGACGAATTTGTTATACGAAAATTGACATAAACGTGTGACTGCATATATCATAGATTGCGTGAGATATTGGTGTACTAGTATATGAAGAGACGACTGGTCAAAGGAAACCAAGAGGAATACAAGAAGGTATAAATCCTAATAAAAAGAGAAATCAGGATGACAAAGTAGAATTGGATGATAAAGAAGTGTATCGAATTGGAAAACCTTATATCGAAGCATGACTCGTTTAATATTCACAGAAAGGGAAGTAGTGGGTTTGCATAAAAGCCGTCCACCTATAGTACGAGATGAGCAGAATAGAGCCATCCTGGAGGAGAGTGAGATCAAGTGTACTTGGCAAATAATATATGTGGCCGAGCTCTTTGAGTACACCAGAACTGACGTTCGAACCGATTGGAAGAAGCTGGAGGGCTCTGTCATACTCAAATCGGAACTGCCATTGCAACTGCTAAAAGCGAGAAAGTCACAGGATTTAATGAGATTCCTATGGAGTTAATAAAATTAATAAATGAAGAAAATATAGAGACAATATTAGGACTATTCAATAGAATCTACAGCACACACCGGAGAAATACTAAAGGAATGGCTGATATTTGTAACTATTCCGAAGAAGCAAGGGCTAAAAAAGTGCGCGACTACTGACTGATCAGCCTTATGGGTCACATATTAAAAACGTTCCTCCGAATAATCCACGCTCGCATAAGGTCAAAATGTGAATGGGATCTAGTTTGGTTCTCACAGTTTGGATTCAGAAATGCCTTTGGCACGCGAGAGGGGATATTTGAAATAAATATCCTTTTACAAAAATGTCGAGACTATCAGAAAGATGTCTTTGCATGCTTCATAGATGAGTGAGAAAGCGTTTGACCATGTTCTCTATACCAAACTTATTGAACTTCTCTTTCAAGCAAGAGTGGATGAGAAGGATGTCCGGAATAAAAAATCTGTACTGGCAGCAAAAAGCCGAAACAAGGGTTGGAAATCTGAGTAACAACCTCAAAAGTAGACATACAGAGGAGTGTCAGGCAGGGTATTCTTTCTCCCCTCTTATTTATCTTTACACGGACAAAATCTTCAAGGAGGTTGTAAGTAATGTGGAACTCGGAATCAAAATAAATGGTGTGCGAATCAACATCATTAAATACGTAGACAATACTATTGTCATCCTCGCCGAGAGTATTGAAGATCTCCAACTGCTTCTAAATAGAATCTCAGAAGCTGAGCTAAAGATATTAGATATCAATACAAGCAAGATAAAAATGATGGTTTTTAGTCATACTAGACATGAAAACGCTTTACTACACCTTAATGGCGAAAGGATAGAACGCGTTGATTGGTTACTTGAGAGTCTGATTACGGAGGATCTGAATCCCGACCGAGAGACGAGGCGTAGGATAGAGATTGCTCGCGCCGTCTTTAATAAAATGAGGGGTTTCTTTTGCAAGGACAACCTCAACCTGAGACTGAGTCGAAGAATGATCAAGTGCAGGTCGATGCTGATATACGGTGTGGAAGCGTGGACGCTTAAGGTGGGCCGTTTGGAGGCCTTTGAAATGTGAGAAGACGAATACTTCAAATTTCCTGGATTGATAGGATTACAAACGCTGAGGTCTTGCGGGTACACAGCGAGTTGTTGACAACGGTCAAATGCAAAAAAATCGAGTACCTCGAAGAGGAGAGAAGTATCGCCTGCTGCAGCTGACATTGAAGGGAAGGATCAAGGGCCGACGTGGGATTGGAAGAAAGAAGCTCTCTTATGGCTGAGAAATATTAGAGCGGACTGGAGTGCGGAACGTGGAGGGGCTCTTTCGTATGGCTGTGGGTAAGATAACTATGGCCAGAGTGATCGCCAATATCCGGGGGACCGGACAGGCCACCATGAAGAAGTATATAAAGACATGTTAATGCGACTTTTGGTGACTTCGTCGGAGTTCGGGCTTCACTTTAGGATTCCCTTAAATTGAATATAGTTAACTTCAAGAAATATGTTCATGTGTTTGGAGGGAGCCAAAATTGACCCTTATGGATCTTCCTTTCTTTGAATTAGAATAGAATTTATTCTTTTAAGCATACATAAGCCAAGAAAAGAAAAAGATTCTTCGATATCGAGTGTGATATTTTAAATTTTCAAATGTTTTGATTGCAGATTTAAAATCAAAACTTTCTAAATATAAATGGAGAAGAAATTTTCGAAGATTTTGTTACTGCTCGGAGATCGTTTTATTTCTATATTTTCTTATATGTTTTTGTTCGTAGAAACCTAAAATAATTATTACCTATAATAATGTCGGACTTGAGGAAAAATTGATAGTGAAATAAAATAAATAAAATCCTTATTCGCGTTGTTATAAAATCACTGTCAGTTATATTTCAATAATTTATTTATGAAATTCCAAATTGAATCAAATGTGAATAATATTATATTGCACCACAAAACGTTAATTAGATTATATTTTTCATTATAATCTTGCTACGTTGCGATGTGCAACGCTTGGAGTAGAAGAAACGGTACAGAGATGACAGTTATAGTGAAAAATAAAATCTAATTGACGATTTGTACTGTAATAATATTCACATTTGATTTAATTTGGAATTAATTTCATAAATTATTGAAATAATATAACTGACAGTGATTTTATGACAATACGAATAAGGATCTTATACATTTTATTTCGATGTACTAATTTTTCCTTAAATATGGCGTTATTATAATGATTATTTTCGATTTCTACAAAGAAAAATGCATTAGAAAACATAAAAATAAAACGATCTCTAAGCGGTAGTGAATCTTTCGAAAATTTCTATCCTCCTTCAGTTATATATAAGCTAAATTAATTTTTGTTTAATTTAGCCACGACTTGGAGGTATCATCTTGAATTTTTAAATTTTGACTTCATATTTGCAACAACCTAAAATATCTCTATATATTAATTATAAGATTGAATATATTTAAAAAAAATTGTGCTTAATAATCATAATTTGAAATTGGACCGATGAGAATAATCTAATTAAGGACGTTCTCCGATTGCAGTTGTGCTCAACTAAATGAGCACATTAGTGCTCATCATTATGAAAATTTTTATGAAAATATATTTCACTTTTATATAGTACAGGGTGGGGTAAAAGTCCCGCTACCATATAAAATTTGGACGTCTACACAACACAACGGTTAAAGCTAAACTGAGCTATACGTCACATAACTAAGATGGCGCGCAATCAAAATGGTAGCGGGACTTTTGCCCCACCCTGTATAAGATATTCCATAAGTGTTAATGTTTTTATACAAGTTTTATTATACAATATAAAATGCATCCTGCTACTGCCGCCAGTCGAAAAAATAGCGACTTTACTTACTTTGCTCAATGATTTCTTAAAAACAAATACTGGAAGCCAAATCAGACAAATTTCATATTATTCCTTGTGATATCAAGTTTTATATCTCATTGTTTCAAAAAATTGTTAAGAAAAACTTTTTTACAATGAATAAAAAGACCACTTTCGAATAAGCTTTAGATAGGGATCCTCTGTGTGTGTGTGTGTGCGCGCGCGCGCGCGTACGTGTGTGTGTATATGTATATATATATATGTATATATTTTTTAAACGCTTCAACTTTAAAGTGGAATATCTCGATTTTTAATCCCGCTCTGGGTATTAAGTTTTAAAGCATATATGTTCAGGACACTAAAACAAGCTTTTTCTGTAAATTTCAGAGAAATCTAAAGAAAATGGATTTTTTCGGAGAACGTCCTTAAGAGAAATTCTACTTTGTAGTGACAATGGATCTTAGGTGTTTAAATATTTTGGTATAAATATATATACATCCAATTTTGCAAATCGTGCACCAAAATCTTTTCAATTTTGAAAAGGTGAAACGCAATCAGACAGAATAAAACTAGAATAGCAATCACATATTAAATTAACTTTTTTAGCAATTTAATAATATTATAATATTTCATATTAATAAACTTCTTATAAAAATACTAATAATTTGAATATCTTAATAAGAATATTTTAAGAATATTAATAATTTGGAAATATTAATGTACATTGTTATACCTGTACTTGAAATTTCAATTGAGTTTCAAGCTGACTATTTTCTTCTTTCAATTTGCGAATTTCAGATTCATATGTTCTTTTTTCATTATCCCATTCATCTTCTGATGTTTTCTCTTTGCTTTCTTTCATACAATCCTTCAACCTTGTGTCGTTATCCTGAATCTTCATTGCAGCAATTTGCGCAACTGTAGCATTTAAACTAGATTTTTTTTTAAATAATTTTTTCTTTTTTTCAAATGGCACAATTGGATTTACAGCTGCCTTATATGGTTCATACGGTACAAATTTTGGGTCTTTTGACTTTAAAGAATGCAAAATATGCTTTTCTTGTTTTATGTTACTAATATTTTTTGGTACTAACTTTACTATTGTACCAATAGGAGTAACCGGAGATGTTGATTCTAATTGCTTCAAATTGGTAGGATGGTAAATAAGAGTGTCTCCCAGACGACTTCGACTTTGCCTAACTTCGACTCTATCTACTGTCGCATTTTCCATGCCATCTCCTTGCGTTCGTTCTATGTAACCCATTACATGAACATCTTGAAAGATTATTAATCAAGATATAAAAATTGTATATCCCTGTACTGCTATATGTAATTCAAATATATTTTAAATGTTTGTCATTGTTATATCTTATAGCAAATTCGGCAGACTGCACTAGTGTGCACTGAGTGCAAACTTTTTCAGTGCCAGGCATTTGGCTTGTATGCAGTGTATCAGTCGTATTCGGCAAATACAAACTGACCCAGTATAGTGCTAAATTTATATTTGGACTAACGGAATGAACTAAACAAGTTCAAGAAATATTGCACTGATGTTTCTGACAGCAATTTGACATAGCACTGGTTTTGTACTCATACTATGCCAAGACAGCACTAGAGCATATATCTAGACATGTATCTAGAGCAGCATATGTCAAATTTATCATTTAACAATAGTGAAATAAATACAAACACATTGACTTATTATGATGAATTTAATTGTTCATTACAATGAATCAATGTATATTAAAAACTGCTTTATATAAAGTATCTCAATGCAGTGATACAATATAATCAACTTTGACAATAAAATGATATATATATACTTTGTTAAATAACTTGACAATAGAAGATAGGTAATCATTTAAAATATTTATATACTTTTACATTTAATTTTGCTAATGTCATGTAAAGCAGCTTAGTACGCACTGATCTAGTACAAGTGATTAAATTCACTATTATTATTAAATATGATACCGCATTAGGTTCAGTGGAAAATAAACCAATGACAAACACTTTGTATTTGAACAAAACTAACCTGGTTGACAGTGAATGTTCTGTTTCTTGATATTTATAAAAGTATTCATTTCGACAGTATAAACAGTTATCGCAGATAATTCTATAATATGTCATGTGGTTAATATTTACAATTTAAGGCAAATATGATATAATTCAAACGCGTTAATGTCAATAAAAACTGCATATATTACAAAAAATTAGCACCAAAGAGATAATTACAATTTAATACCTCAAAATCCAATAAAATTAAGCTTATTCAACGCGTTTTTGCACGAAATGAATAAATCTGGCAAAAAAGTCCGCCCTATGGATTGATAACCGATGTATCATTAAAGTTGACGACTATTCAGGTTAAGAGATTCGTTACTTCGATGGCACATGCTTAGTTTACACAGTGAGCCAGACATGCCCCGCACTCGCGCATGCGCGCAGTTTAAAGCGCCAGTAGAATATCTAATCCGTTCGTGAAACTGGCGTCCTTAGTCGCCCTAAAGAGAAATATAATTATAAATTTATAGAAATTAGACATACCTCTTATTGTAAGGTATCAATTTCTACATTAACACTATTTATATTATCTATATGAGAAGCCGATTCGATATACCTTGATAAATTATATCGACAACATTTAAGCGAAATATTACAAATTTTTCTGTCAAAGAACTTTAAAGATATTTTCGTCTAAGATCCAAATTTCTTGGATCTTACTTTCAAATTTTCGAATACATACCTTTTTGGGCCTTTTTTTCTTGATTCCATTGCGATTCATTTTCTGACCTAAAATACTTTACCTTATTTTTATTTTCCTCTTGGGATTTCTCGCACCTTTTATTATCCGGTTTGGCGCCAGATTTCGCTGTCCACACAGTGCTGTCGCATCACATCGTTACTTTAACCTAACCTAATGGCTATAGTACTGCGCGCTAAACAACGCGTATGCGCGAGTGCGGGGCATGTCTAGCATCACTGAATTTACATCGTGCACTTTCTGTTCGCGTTACGAAATCTCCAAATATTTTTGCATTTAAAATGAAATAGGGCTATGTTCCAAAACTTCCTCTCCGAGGAAGATTTTATCTCTATATGCTATAGTATACGTTACGTGTACATTTTGAGTAAAATTTTCCTCGGAGAGGAAGTTTTGAAACGTAGCCGAAATATATATTTGACCTTGAAAAGAGAGAAAGCGAAAATGTCGAGTGCAAAAAGTATAAGCGAATAAGTAACACGAATAGACTTATTAATACATGTACTAAGTAGTAACTTTCTATTAAATATTATTTTAATTTCAGCGATGTATTCACAGAATGATGATGATTAAATTGATACAATTGATACAATGTGCATCAAAATAAGTAATTAAATAACAATAAATAAAGAGTAAAGTAAGAGTCAAACACATTTTTTAAATTGTCACATAATTAAAAAGAATAAATTACAAATAAAGAAAAGTAAAATTGAAAAAAATAGTAAAAAAGTTTAAATTTAAATAATTACAAGTTTCGGCTACCGGATTGAGCCTTCTTCAGAAATTAACTTTATATAAAAATCGTTGTACAAAATTAATTATCGAAAATGCTCGCATATTCACTATAATCACAACTCGGGTAAATCTTGATGTAGGACTCGACATTATTCACATTCGATTGAATAGTCAAATGTGTTTTCATATCTCTTGGAAAACGTTCTAGTTGATAAAAAAGATAAAAAGATTTCTTACGAAAAAATAAACACAATCAAATTAACATACCAGAATTCTAACAAGTAATTAAAACTCACCGAAAATCATGTATAAATTATTCAAACAAGTGTGTTTATATAAGTATGAAAACCCATTAGAATATACAAAGTTTAGTGGAACGCAAATGTGTAAGACGGACATTGTGTATCAATTATAATGTACTCGTTGATACGGATTAACACGGACTGAGAGAAGAGACAGATTGTCAGTATCGAAAAGTCAAACTTTATTTACAATAGGTATATATGCCTTATGAAGACCTTCAGTGTCAGTTTGTAATTTAAACTATTTTTCTGCTTTTTAATATTGCGCATTTCAGAAATTAAGCGTTTCCTGTAGCAAGGCTCTTCATCCAAAATTTTAACATTGTCCCATTGGAAATCATGATCATACCTCAGCCTATGTTTCGTTACGACAGAACGGACAGAAGTGTTATATCTAATATGATTACGATGTTCTGTACTTCTGGTTTTCAATTGTCTGCCCGTCTGTCCAACGTACGACGCATCACAATTATTACACGAAATCGTATAAACTACATTGCTCTTAGATGTATAGGGATAAATATCCTTTTGTACTTTAATATATTTACCCATTTTATTAGGACTATGAAAAGATACCCTAATGTCGTTTTTATTGAACCGTTTAAATTCCTCTGTATGAAAAGGAATAAATGGTACCGTAAACCAAGATGCAGATTCATTCGCACAGACATTATCAACCAAATCTTTATGTATTATGTGTTTATTTTTAAGTAAATTTTTTATACGTTGATTAACTATGTCAAAAATAAAAGTTAATGGGTAGTCATTATTTAATAAAACGTTAATAATAAATGTCAAATTTTTTGTGTAAAACATAAAGTCAGAAAGTAAAAAAGCTTTGTCAACTAGCGAAAAAATTGTACACAATTTCTTTTGTGCAATTGTATGATTTGAGTGAAAATTTAAAAATTTCTCTAAGAAAGTAGGTTTGCGGTACCAATAAAAAACGAATCGATACTGATAGATATAGTAGCATCTAAAAAATCTAATTTTTCTCCCCCTATTTCTATAGTAAATTGAAGACGTGGATGAAATGAATTAAAACGTTGTAGCAAAATATTAATTTTTGAGGGAGAAACTGCAATACAAATGTCATCTACATATCTATGGTAAAATAAAATCTTCATATTCACAACAACATCAAGGACACCATTTCTAATCTTCTCATTACTAGGTCCACTATTACAGGTGATAAAAGAGAGCCCATGGGAGTGCTGAAACTTTGCTTATAAATTTTATTGTCAAATGAAAAAAAGATGGAATCTAAAACGAACCGCATTGCTCCCAGAAACTCATTCTTAGGCAGAGAGCATCTTAGAAATAAAACTCCATTGTTCATTCACATAATCAACCGCTAAATCTATTGGAACATTCGTAAAAAGTGAGATAACGTCCAAAGAAATTAATTTATATGCATCTGTAATGTATATTCTTTTTAATTTATCAACTAATTGGAAGCTATTTTTAATCTAACTATCTGCCTTAGGAATAGTTTTGAATAATATATTGTGCAAATATGCATATAGCGGACTGCCTATCGATGAAACAATAATTCTGAGCAGTAATTAAATACACATATCGTATATATGTTTACACGTATCGCCGAAATTAAGATTATTCAATAGAAAGTTATTAGTTATAACCATAAAGTACACGATGTAAACTAGGCCTATTATTTGTCAATTTCTGTCACGTGACTTAGGGCTGCCGCACACAAAATTTTGCAATAATGGCCTAGTTTCCACCGAAGGTTTAAATCGGATCAGAATGTAAGAACCAACCAATTACAGTCGAGTATTCCCTTGTTACAGTCGAACGACAGGAAAATGCTCGACTAGTAGTTGGTTGGTTCTTACATTCTAATCCGGTTTAAACCCTCGGTGGAAACTAGGCCAGTGACCGTAAGGATGCGTTACATGTAGTGCGGTACACGATCGATTTCATCAGTACTCTTATTTTTTTAACGGATTTACTTAATAATTGCATTTTAATCAATTAATTCTATTAAAATGCTTAGTAACGTGAATTTGTCATTGATCCGTACTGCTTACTGCGCTACATGTAAGGCCGGCTTCACCTTAACGGAAAAACGGAAAGCGGAAAAGTGGAAGCCAATCAGAACTCGCGGAAAAACAGAAGCAGACAATGTATCGCTTACTACTATTGCGAGTTCCAATTGGCTTCCGCTTTTCCGTCAAAGTGTGAACCCAGCCTAATAAAGAAAAAAAGAAGCAAGCCGCACGGTTTGCGCGGTTCTTATAATTACCTAGTTACTTTCTGTACCGCGTACCGTGCTACATGTAATCGCACTCTAAGGTTGGCGTCCCATGGAAATTTACACATTGAACTATATATACACTGGAACTATATATACACTGATAAACAAAAATAAATTGTGACTACAATTGATCAGCCGACATTTTAGTTGGGACAATATTTAGGCAAATCAGAAGCGTTCGCGCGCGCTGCGATCAATGTATCGATCAATGTATGGAAATCTATATGAACATGAATGGTATATAAAAATAATGTCACTTTAATTTGATTAGTACATTCAAATAACATTAATAATATTTTTCACATCCTACATTGTTAACACATGTGCAGGAATCGATACATTTAATACAAAATTCTTATCTATGAAATAAAATGCCCTTTTTACTTCTTTGTCCACATCCAGGCACACAGCACTTTATGTTGATGTTTTGCACATTTTACAGTAATGCAATTTTACAATCTTTTAAAGTAATCTTTCAAATATAACCCCACATACGATGATTTTGTTGACATATGTGTTACACTAAACACTAAACGTAAGTGCGCATGAAGCACTTGAAAGCTTCTGATTCGCTCTTATTGACCAAATTAAAATGGCGCTGATCAATTGGTGCTATGATTTTTTATGCTTCACACTGGATACATCCATTTCAGTATATATATATATATAATAAACAAAAATAAATATCGGGCGAAGTAAGAGTCAAACCCATTTCTTTAAAATACACAAAAATATATATTACATTAAAATTAACAGAGATAAAAAATTATTACATAACGCAAAAAATTGGAATATAAATTAAGAAATGATTAAGGTTACAAGTTTCGGCTACCGGTTTAAGCCCTCTTCAAACATTAGTATAACGAAAAAATAACAGAATAAGATCAATTGTCGCAAATGATCGCATATTCAGAATATTCACAGTTCGGGTGAGTCTTGATCTCGAAACATAATTTCCGTATGATTGAACAGTCAAAAGTATGAAAAATGTCTTGGTAAAGTTTTAGTTAATAGAAAGGATAAATTAAAAAAAAACAAAAAAACGTACCAAAAACAACTACGCATAAATAAAATAATATAAAATACCGAAAATCTAACAAAAATAATAAAAATTATTTCATAAAAAACTTATCAGAATATGTAAGAAATTTAAATTAATATGTCTAAAAAGAAATAAAAAACTTATGAAATATATACAGTAAGAAGGAGCACAGATATGTAAGACAGACATTACGTGTCGATTTTTATGTACGTTCAGTAGTGCGGATCAACACAGACTGAGAGAGGAGACGGACTGTTCGTAACCGAAAGTCAAACTTTATTTATGATGGGAATATAAGCCTTGTGGAGGCCATCGGTATCAGTCTGTAAATTGAGACCATTCTTTTGTTTCTTGATATTAATCATCTCTGAAACCAAACGTCTCCGATAGCAGGGCTCTTCATCTAAAATTACGACTTCATCCCATTTAAATTCATGATCGAGCTGTCTCCTATGCTCAGTTATGACAGATCGAGCAGGAGTGCTGTATCTAATGTGATTGCGATGTTCAGCAATCCTGGTCTTTAATTTTCTGCCTGTCTGTCCCACGTACGACGCGTCACAATCTTTGCATGAAATCTTGTAGACCACGTTGTTCTTCGATGTATGCGGACAAATATCTTTATGTACTTTGATGTATTTTTTCAATTTATTAGGACTACGGAAAGATACCCTGATGTCGTTTTTATTGAAACGGTTGAACTTTTTTGTGTGGAGAGGAATGAACGGCACCGTAAGCCAAGAAACAGATTCCCTCGCTTCGACCTTGTCAGTCAAACCGCTCTGTGTTATGTGTCTATTTTTAGTCAAATTTTTTATTCGTAGGTTGATTGTGTCAAATATGAAGGATAATGGGTAGTCATTGTCTAATAAAATGTTGATAATGAATGTCAAGTTCTTAAAACTTTTGACAAATACTTTTGACTGTTCAATCATACGGAAATTATGTTTCGAGATCAAGACTCACCCGAACTGTGAATATTCTGAATATGCGATCATTTGCGACAATTGATTTTATTCTGTTATTTTTTCGTTATACTAATATCTGAAGAGGACTCTAACCGGTAGTCGAAACTTGTAACCTTAATCATTTCTTAATTTATATTCCAATTTTTTGCGTTATGTAATAATTTTTTATCTCTGTTAATTTTAATGTAATATATATTTTTGTGTATTTGGAAGAAATGTGTTTGACTCTTACTTCGCCCGATATTTATTTTTGTTTAT
>NW_017304949.1:63740-66856 GCF_001594115.1 Trachymyrmex septentrionalis
CACAACTCTACAGTCATTATTCTGCTTTCTTTTCTGCAGTTGGTCTCGCTGTCCTGTTCCGCTGTAAATTTTTGCTCCATGAGACGCCAACCTTAAGGTGCCGTCCTATAAATGGTAATTTACAGCGAAACAAAACAGTAAGACCAATCACAATTGCAGAAAAGAAAGCAGAGTAATGACTGCAGAGTTGTGATTAATCGCGCTGTTTTGTTCCGTTGTAAATTTTCGTTTATGGGATTTCCCCTTAAGCCTATTCTACAATAGTCGTATATGTAGTTATAAGTGGTTCTAGTTGTAAGAATATTTGACTGTGATTGGTCAATTCTTACAACTGCAACCACTTACCATACAACTACGCTTACGACTATTGTAGAATAGGTTTAAGGGGGGCCGCATACATTTTCCATAACAGCAATCGTAAGACATACCATGAGATTTAGTTAATCAGACTAAAAATTTTTAAAAATTCTTGTCTGTAATCGACTAATTCTTACGTTACGTCTTACGATTACTGTTACGAAAAGTGTGTGCGGGCCCCTTGCCGCACACAAAATTCCGTAACAGTATGCGTAAGGTGTAAATTAAGCCGATGAACCAATCAGAATACTGCTTTAGGTTACGTAATCTAATGGAAATGGAAGTAACAGTAAACTTATCTATAACCTCGTAATAAGGCGAATTTCAACTAGATGAAACTCACCTAATGCTTACTGCTATTTCTATTTCCGTTAGAGTACATAAATTTAAAGCAATATCCTGATTAGCTTATCGGTTTAAGTTCACGTCTTAAGGTTATTGTTATAGAAATTTTGTCTCTTTTGTAGCTCTTATGCCCATATCAGGGTGTCGTTACATGCGGTGTAACTTGCGTAAGCGTAACTTTCGCCGACCAATCATATTGGTTCATTTGAACAGTTTTCACCTAGTTACTTTATGCTTTACACTAGTCTGTTGATACGCCAAAACATGGTGAAACCACCATGCGTAAAATCCATTTCTTACTCATTTTAGCTTATTCTGTCTGAAAAAATGCACATGGATTTTGATTTTGCAACAGTACAATTATAGAAATCATACGCCCCTTTGCATTGCGTGAAAAGTCGAATCCAGTCGAAATCTATGTGGAACAGTACAATTAGACTTCATTTTGCCTCTGTGAAAATTTTTCTAATCTCAATAGTCATTAACTTTAACGCTTAATATCTCGAATAACAGGGTAGAGCGACGCTTTTTTTTGCCAGAGTATTTTATTTCATGCAAAAACGCGTCGAATAAATCTAAGAGTGGTCTCATAAGTCTTTTTGATTTTAATGATTCATTTGATCTGCTCATTTGTACACGATGGAAGGTGCCAGTTCCCTATGAGGCGTACTTTTCGAGATGCGTAAGTTACGAAAACCAATCATAAATTTAGCATTTCTGTTAGAGTGTACAACAGAAATTTTAATCACCAATTGATCACATTTCTTTAATCTTCTTTAATCTTCGAAATACGCCCAATGTAAATTTCAGCCTTCAGAATGGCGTATTCTAGTAAATAAAATATAACTGTCACGTCTAGTATGCCGCTAATTATAATTCATGACCAATCTCGTTGGCTCGTATGGTTTCGGGCGTTTAAAGCAAAATCTAAAAATCCTTAGAGACAAACGTCGTCTATTTCGGAAGTTGGCAGAGTGCTGCTCACGACTGTGAAATATTCTCAAGATCTAGCTTCAAAGAAAAATATAATATCAGTCATATTTATTTATAACGATATAACAATGTTTATCATTATGAATAAATACGACTGATTAATACTTCAATTTACACTTTGTTTTCCGTTATTTACGCAATACATTCATCCCAATACATAGTTTGAATTTGCCTATATAGACTCAAAATGGTGGACCTTTGCGGTACTTTATATATCTAGTGACTTAATTTCTATATGTTAAAGTGTAGTATCCTATAAGTCTTAGTCCCCATGAAGCATCTCTTCCGCATTTCTATGAGTACCTCAACTTGAAAGAATAATTCATAATCACAGTATATACAATAGCGCAACTCTCCTGATTTTATGTTGGCCAAAATGTAGTGCGTGAAATAAGTAAGTTAGCCCTATTTTCCTCCTTTTTTTATTGTTCTCTCTCTTTCACTCTCTATTTAAATAAGCGTTTCAATTTTCCACTTAAACATTCATGATCATGATTTTCAATGAGATAAAATTAAAATTTTAGATGAAGAGCCTTGCTATAGGAAACGCTTAATTTCCCGAGAACTTTATATTAAGAAGCAGAAAAACAGTTTGAATCTACAAACTGACACGGAAGGTCTTCATAAGGTATATATACCTATTGTAAATAAAATTTGACTTTTTGATACTGACGATCCGTCTCTTCTCTCAATCCGTGGTGATCCGTATCAGCGAGCATACACAATAATCGATACACAATGTCCGTCTTTCACGTCTGCGTTCCACTTGTCTTTATATATTCTAATGGCTATTTTTTATACTTATATGGACACACTTGTTTGAATAATTTACACACGATTTTTGGTGAATTTTTATTTTTTATTAGAATTCCGGTATGTTAAATTTATTTGCGTTTATTTTTTCGTAAGAAGTCTTTTTATCCTTTTTATCATCTAGAACTTTTCCAAGAGATGTGAAACAAATTTGACTGTTCAATCGTACGTGAATAATCGCGCGAGTTCTACATCAAGACTCACCCAAACTAAGAATACAATGAATATGCGAACATTTGCGATAATTATTTTGTACTACGGTTCTTTTTCGATATGTTTAATGTCTGAAAAGAGCACAATCCGGTAGCCGAAACTTATAATTTATTTGTATTTAAACTAAGTTGTTATTTATTTTATATATTTTTTATTTTTTATTTTTTATTTTTTATTATATATTTTCTTTAATTTTACTTTTCTTTATTTGTAATTTATTCTTTTAATTGTATGACTTTTTTAATAGAAATGTGTTTTTAATAGAATGTGTTGACTCTTATTTTGTCCTGTATTTATTGTTATTTATTTTAGAAAGAAAAGTATTATAACGCTTTCTTATTCTAAGAATATATTCTAAAATAGGTATATAAACAATCACAAAGAAGCTCGGCGGG
>NW_017304949.1:66956-78079 GCF_001594115.1 Trachymyrmex septentrionalis
TTTTGGACATATATGTATATAAATTTCTTTTATATCAGCTTTCTCATAACATTTTCAGATTTTAGATATATAATTAAATAATATTTCTTTATGCAAAATTATTCTTTATACATTTTTAAGTTAATATAATATTTTTCTTAATTTTTCTATATTTTTTTTTATTTTTCAATATATTTACAATTTATTTTTATTAATTTTCATAAAGTTTAAATTATTTCATCGCAATATTAAGTTTATTCGTGTCATATGCTCTAACATGCTCTAAAATGTTCCTATAATAGCACTTATTCACTTCAACGAATTCGTTGGATTGCGATACGAATAAATCTAGTGAGTTTTGCGAGGAATTTTGACAGAGTAAAAAAAGGATGAAAAGAGAAAGAAGTTTAGGTGGTAACCGTGGCAACGCTAGGTAACTTATTTACTTCACGCATGCGCACTCCATTTTGGCCAATACTAACATCAAAGGTGCCGACAGAAAGTTGCATTACTATATATACTGTGTCATAACTCCCAAAAACTGGAAACCACGATAATAGTTAATAAAAGAGGTAAGTTCCACGGATGAAAACAAATCCTAACTGCCATAAGGAAAATATATACTAATGACTTTTTTTATTCATCAAACACACCTTATTTATCACATGACTTTCAATTTTTGGAGTTATGGAAAAATTATCTTAGATGTTTACGCGTGAAATTACATTAATCAGCTGTTAGAGCATTTTATGTACACACTCTAATATGTATATTATAGGGACTATACAGAGTGTCTCAGAATATTTGTGACTATTTTGGAATTATACAGGGTATCTCAAAATATTTGGAACTATTTTTATGCAGAGATAGAGCGGATAAACTGAACTGAAAAGTCCTCTATCATTTTGCAATTTTCGCAATTATTACTCAATGAGCAGAATATCTAAAATCGACGCATGAGACAACTTTAAGATATCTTTAAGAGTTCTTTGAAAAACATCTTTAAAATGTCATAAAAAATTTTGAAAATCTTGAAGTTGTTTTATGCGTCGATTTTATCCGCTTATTCGGCAATTTTTAGAAACTATTTTGAAAATTGCAAAATAATATAGGACTTTTCGATTTAATTTAGTCTACTTTATCTGCACACGAAAATAATCCCAAATACGAAACCTCCTGTTTATCATTTAGGTCCGATTGCATCAACGTTCACATTATTCTTTTTCCCATGCGATCCTATAGGAATCTCTTTTCATGGACTGATGCCATAGATTCCTATGTAAAACTTTGTAGAAAAATTCCCTATGTTATCCTACCATATATACATATGTACATGCTGCGTAAATCCTATAAATAGATACCTATTGTAAGAAATTTAGAGGAAATAGGCACAACAGAGAAGCTATTAGCGTCAGAACTGTGTGGGGAACTCAGTGACAGGACGGAAGTTTATCAATTCGGAGGAGAGACCAGGCTTGAATTCGAGACGAGGAGCGCCTTGATATTTTTCTCTGTTGTCATCAATTGTTTACACTATACAAGTTCCTACAGAATCTTAGGGGCTGCGCACAATGAAAGGAATAAGCAACAGAAAATAAGAATTTCAATCAAAAATTATGTATTGTGGAATACACAGTTTTTGATAGGTTGAAATTCTTATTCTGTTTCCTATTCCCTATTTCTTTCATTGTGCGCAGTCTCTTAAGGTGAAATCACACAGTGCGGAATAGGACTGTGGAATAGAGCGTCATTGAAACAATCACTCAGCGCTATTCTGCATTTGATGCTGCAGAAGAGCAAGTGCGTCATTGTTCTTGTAATAAACCGTCGTATTTTGAGAGGTTAAAATAATTTGATGCTGATTGATATGATAGAATTTCGTAATGTCGAAACGAATGAAGCAAAATAACAAAATCTGAGTGCATAAATATAGAAACAAAGATCAAAAAAACAATGATGCATTATGAGCAATTTATGCTCTTTTCTGCACTTTTCTATCACGCCAGTTAAGCTTGGGTACGCAATTAATAATTGACCATGAATAATTTGCTTCTTATACACTAAAAATAAAAATTTAATAAAATTGTAATAAATATTTATGTAGAATAATATCAATGGGACATTTGCTTATAGCAAATAAAAATTTATTCAGAAAAAAGTAATACTCCGATTTAAATATTATTTTTTAAAACAAATATTTATTTATTGTAAGCAAATGTCCCATTGGTACCCAGTAAACGAGAATGGATTGAAATTTTTTTCTATTCAAATGCGTATTTTAAATAGCGAATACTTTTTTTTTGGATTTAATTGGATTCAATTGGATTAAATTAGATTCAATAGAATGCAATTGAATTGAAAAACTGCATTTTCTATTCAAAATTTTGAATTGAACAGTATTCACAATACACAAAAAAAGATAATATTATTTTTAGATTGAAAGGCATAGAGATATGCTCCATGCATTCCTATAAATGAATAAAAATGCATTTAGGATTGGAAAGCATTTATTTTAACATTCGTGAATCAATATTTCTGAAAATCAGAATCCATTTCAATTCATTTTAATCCATTCTCGTTTGCTGGGCGAGATATTAAGCGTTGAAGTTCACGACTATTGAGGTTAGGAAATCTGTCTCAAAATGAGGTAACACAAAATGAAGTCTATAATTGTACTGTTCTGAGTTTCGATTTTTCACCCTCTCTTCCCCCTTGCAAAGGGGCGCACTTCTATAATTCTATTGTTGTTGTTAAAATTAGAAAATCTGTCATGTAGATAGTGGGACGTATAGACTATCCTGCCGGAAATTCCTAATAGATTCATATAAAAAGAATCCATTTTTAGTAAGCTGAATATGTGCTTTTGAAATCATAATTCCTCATAAGTTCAGTGAACATTATCAGATCCGCAAATGCAGATACGAGTCGTACAAAACATATCCGTATTTACAATTGTATATGTATATGATGAATATCCGCATTTATGACTAAAAATGGCTACACGAATGTACGCAGATTTGAGCATATTCGGCATTGGGAGTGTTCCGATTGCACACATTCTCAATTAACATGGCAGTATTTCCTAATTGGACGTAGACCCAATTGGACACGGACTCTATTGCACATGGACCCGATTGTTCACAGACCCGATTGCCCACCGACCCGATTGCGCACTGACCCGATTACACACAGACTGTTCTCACACCCCGTCTTCATGGGTTAGAAATATTCTAAGCGGATACTATCTACGCTGCAACTTCACGGTTAAGCCCGAAGCGGGATATGTTTTTCTTTGTACGGGGTAGCTACACCGCCCCGAACCAATAAGTACTGGTCTATGCACTTCACTATCTACATGATAGATTTGCTAATCTCGACAACAGTACAATTATAGAAGTTGTGCGCCCTTTAGAAGGGGGAGGGAGGGTGGTAGTTGTGCTTCGTGTAGATATATAAACACTTTATTTATGTTTTTTCATCATTTACTAATATTTTCCCCGTTTTTGGGATCGCTATTGCGTCTGATTGAATCTACGAGTATGTGTAATCGAGTTGGTGCGCAATCGGATCGGTGGGCAATCGGGTCGGTGACAATCGGATCCGTGTGCAATTGGATCGTGCGCAATCGGGTCGGTGCGCAATCGTATCCGTGCGCAATCGGATCTGTGTTCAATTGGGTCGATGCGCAATCGGATCGGTGCGCAATCGGATCTATGTGCAATCGGTCCGTGTCCAATTGGGTTTGTGTCCGATTAGAAAATACTGTCGTGTCCAATTGATAATGTACGCAATCGAGCCTCACTCTTCGCATTTTACATTTATCCGCATCTGCAAACATGTACGGATACAAAATATATCCGCATTTATGAGGAATTACGATTTCAAAAGCACATATTCAGTTTATAAATGGATACATTTTTTTAATATGAATCTGTTAAGAATTTTCATTAGAGTAAACTTTAGTGATGAAAATTCTTAATAGATCCGTATAAAAACAGTTAAAAAAGTTGGTAGAACATTGTTCCGATGGACTCTACGATTTCTTCATCTCAGGTTCAATAAATTAAAGGACGAACAAATAATCGATAACATGAATCCGAGGGAAGTTTCCAGCCGAAAAATTATGTTTATTTAGAATCAAGCGATTCGCGATAAAAAAAACTTTTATAGCATTAACGCATTGAAAATCAAGCGTTAAATCTCCTGTCGTGGAAAAGAAAATCGTCAGATAAGCTTTAGCACACCGCGTCAATACTGAGGTGCTAAGCCGGACCGCAAAACGATCCCCGCGATAATAAGCGCATACGTATACACAATACTCGAAAGAAGACAAAATGTTTAATCATCTCACGCTGATATTACGCGGATGATCTCACGCGTAGATTTAAAACAGAGTCATAAAATTTAATGACATTTTCCGATATTGGGAAACATCAACACAAACTGCGACTCACAATTAACTAAATCCAGAGATAAAATATAAATGGTTTTTCCCAGTTGTAACAATGATAAGAAAAGAAATCGGTAATTCATAACATATTCTCCTTCTGTTACGAAAATCACCAATAAAAATAGAAGAAAATCGGAACTTACTGCGCGGGCGGAATTAACTTAAGGACAACTTTCCAATGACTAGTTAAAATTATTATTATACTAAATGATAGGAAAAACCCTACGAATCTGATTCCTCGATTTCCCAACTAGACACACCCTACCAAAGAACCACTTCCAAAAAACTGCTTATATAAACCGCGACATCGCGAGACACAACGTAGAGAAAAATCTGTTCTATATAGCTCTGTATAGCTCTATATATAATATACTTTTGAAAGTTATAACATCAGTGCAAATTCTGAAGCGACCGTTCCACTGCCAAAGATCTTTCGTTCCAAGCGATCAGAGACAGAGGCTCGCAAGCGTCAAGGAACCCTGAAAGAACACTTGCAGAAAATAGTAAGATCCTCCTTTCAATTAGTTACTTCGGGGATCTAACTAAATCACTCTTTAGTAAAAAATCTTAACCAATTCTCCTTTCAGCCTTTGCACTTTTAATCTTTCATTTACACAGTTCACCTATCGTTCTTATCTTCCCACATTCATCGATCTATTTGATAAACTCTGTACCCTCTGCTTAGAAGTCCGTCCAATCAGCGAACTTCACTCTTTCATTACCTGCTTTCCTTCTTTTTTACGCAGAGTCTGACAATAAAATATTTTTATATTTAAAAATCATAATGACTCTTACGGAAAAAACCTATTAGTGTCACTAATAGTGCCATTACTAGTGAAAATAATGCAACAATAATTTCGCAAGTAGTGTAATAGTGTAATAGTGGTAGAAAAAATTTCATTGAAATTTTACTGAAATTTTATTGCAAAAATAAATATTATTGATTAGCATCATGTTTCAGAGGATACATGACAAAATTATAATAAAAAATAGTTTCCTTTATGAATTCGAGAACAAATTTTATGATAAATAACAATAAATTAAGGGCAAAGTAAGAGTCAACATTTCTTTAAAAAAGTCACACAATTAAAAAAATAAATTACATATAGAGAAAAGTAAAATTAAATAAAATATATAATAAAAAATAAAAATAATAAAAACTCAGTTTAAATACAATTTACAAGTTTCAGCTACCAGATTGAGACCTCTTCAAACATTAACTTATCGAAAAAATCGCAGTACAAATTAATTATCGCAAATGTTCGCATATTCATTGTATTCTTAGTTTGAGTGAGTCTTGATGTAGAACTCGACATTATTCACGTACGATTGAACAGTCAAATGTGTTTCACATCTCTTGGAAAAATTCTAGTTGATAAAAAAGATAAAAAGACTTCTTACGAAAAAATAAACGCAAATAAATTAACATACCGGAATTCTAATAAAAAATAAAAACTCACCAAAAATCGTATGTAAATTATTCAAACAAGTGTGTCCATATAAGTATAAAAAAACCATTAGAATATATAAAAAAACAAGTGGAACGTAGATGTGTAAGACTGACATTGTGTATCGATTATTATGTACGCTCGCTAATACGGATCACCACGGACTGAGAGAAGAGACGGACTATCAGTCCGGACGGACTATCATCGGAAAGTCAAACTATATTTACAATAGGTATATATGCCTTATGAAGACCTTCAGTGTCAGTTTGTAAATTTAAACTATTTTTCTGCTTCTTAATATTGAGCATCTCGCAAATTAAGCGTTTGCTATAGCAAGGCTCTTCATCTAAAATGTTAACATTATCCCATTGGAAATCATTGGAGATCATATTGGTAGCCGAAACTTATAATTTGTATTTAAATTGAGTTTTTATTATTTTTATTTTTTATTATATATTTTATTTAATTTTACTTTTCTCTGTATGTAATTTATTCTTTTAATTGTGTAACTTTTTTAAAGAAATGCGTTGACTCTTACTTTGCCCTTTATTTATTGTTATTTATTTTGTATAGGAAGAGTCCTTCAATCCGTTAAATAATTTTATGATGCTCCCGTGCGGTCAACCCATCCGAATACGTATCTTTCACTTGATATGCTTGACTTCTGCGATCGTACGGGAACTGCTCCTTCAAAGAAATATACGAATAATACTAATTCAATTCAATTTATTTGGGCAACAAATTACATATTTATATTTATTATAGAGTAACATGAGAACGATAAGTGAACACATGCACAAAAAGGTAAGGCATCAGCAAATTTGCTGTTCTAACGCCTACCAGGAAATAGAAATTTGTATTGCATAAGCGAAATATACAAAGTAAGTACGAAAGTAAATAACAAGACAAATAACCTGCGGAGTTATATTAATAAGATTAAATGGCAGCGCTTGAACCGGAAAGAATTATATGATTATAAAAATTACGACCGGCAGACGAAAGAAAATGAGATACAGCCAAACGAAAAGAGGATACTGAGAAGGATAATAGGATGGGAGCAGAAAGTAAATTGTAAAATGTGACAGCAATATAGAAAAAAAGAGGAGCGAAATTTTGAGGAACGACAGCGAGGAAAAGCTGGGATGTCGGATGGAAGAAGTGTGGAATGCAATTCAATGTTGAGGCGTAAGAGATTTCGAAGATAAGGGGGGGTATTATTATGAAGAACACGAAAAGTAAGACAGCAAAGATGAAGAATAAAACGCTGACGAATATCTAACCAACTGGAGTTTGTGAAAGCAGGGATTAAATGGTCATATTTACAAATATTAAATGAGAAACGCAGATAGGAATTTTGTATATGTTAAATTCGAGGTAATTTTTGCGTTAATGAAGGAATGTAAACCATGTCAGCATAGTCGAATAAGGAAATTATGAGAAGTCGAGAGACTAAAAGTTATTTGAAGTATTGAGGATGAAAAGGATATAGAAGATGAAGACGAAGAAAGACTGTTTGGCATTTAATCGCAACGTGTATACTGAAACTCTAGGAGGAATCAAAATGAATACCAAGAATTTTAATGGAGATTGAACGAGGAATTATGAACGAATTTAAAGAGAGGTTGAAAGGAGAGAGACGAGATAACGAGGAGCCAACAATTAAATAACCAGATTTAGATGAATTTAGATGAAGAGAATTTGCAGAAACCCATTCCGAGATAACTTTGATATCCCGATTTAGAGCAGACTCAGCGGAGGTGTAGTCAGATGGATCGAAAGAATAGAGAAGAACGACATCGTCAGCGTACAGTAATTTGGAGGTAATAGGAATAGAAGGAAGATCAGCGATGAAAATTGTGAATAATAGGAGGCTAGAACAGAACCCTGAGGAACATCAGAGGGAACAAGACGGATGATGAGAAAGAGGGAAGGGGAGTGTACAGCAAAACTTTTTGAGAGTCTCTAAGTAAAAAAGGAAATAGTGGAGGAAGATAGGCCATAATGATGAAGCTTATGCAATAGCAGTTTATGATCGACAGTATCAAAAGCTTTGGTAAAATCAAAAGCGATAACAAAGGTAAGGAGATCAGAATCAAAACTTTACAATACGGAATCCGACAGGTCCAGCAACTCAGTGGTTGAACCGTACATACGCCGGAAATCGGACTAGCATACCTGCTCAAGAAGCTTTGACAAAAAGGGTGTAAGTGAAACAGAACGAAGGGAGGAAGGTGAGGAGGGATTATGAGTTTTTGAAAGGGCAATAACTACCGCTTGCTTCCAGCACGAAGGAAACGAACAAGAAATTAAGGAGTGATTGATAATATGCAGAAGTTGATCAAGACACTGAGGAAGGCATAAAAGAAGCATTCGACAAATCATATGGGCTCGCCGAGGAGAGCTTAATATGCTTAAAGATAAAAAGTTCGGCAGTGAGGTAAACAAAAATGACTCAGAATTAGTGCACGGTAAGTGGATAATTAGGAAGAAAAGGAGAAGAAGAGTGAGAAAGAGAGTCAATGAAATAATTATTGAAAAGTGTAGGATCGAGAAGGTGGGACGGTATATTAGACGATAAGGAAGGCACCGAGGAGTGAGAGGTTACGCCAGAATTGTTTGAGCTGGTGAGAAGATAGGGAAGATGTTAGAAATGACCTCTTTTCGCGGCAAATAGCGGGGTAGTGCTATTTCTAAGATTGCGGTAGTGCAACCAGTCGGCCTCGAGTCGGGTTCGCCTAAATCTGAGCAACGTACAGTGCTTCAGGGTAATCAACCTACGTACTGCCGACATCCTGCACGAAACAGGCGGTCTAGAGTAACATTTAGGATCAAGGGCGCTAATCGTTAAATATGGATATTAAAGACGAAACAAAATAATCAACCTTGACATCGATGCTCGACTCCCGATAAAATTGAGACCAGTCGATCGCTGAGAGTTCAGCGTCGAGCACCGCAGACTCTACTGCACGCAGATTTCACAGTAAAACGCGCACGTCGGTGGCTGTTCCGCATACAGAGCCGACCAAACAACGAAGTAGTCGCTGAAAGAGATATCATCGCATACACTTGAATCGATGATTTGAAAAGATGATGAAATTAAAATAAGATCAATGAGAGACGGAATCGGAGGAATCAGAGATCACATATAGGAGAGGAAATTATCTGACGCAGGGAGAGGTGAGACATCATGGAGTTAAGGTACCGGACTTTAGGATCATTAGCATTTAAAAAATTGGCGTTAAAAGCCGATACAGATGATCCCGTCCGCAGCACATGCCAACGACGAAAGACACGACTCCACATAGTCAAGATCGGCCACAGAGGAGCGCGGCGCGCAGTATACACAAAATATTGTACTATCACCCTTTTACCCCTGAGGTGATACGACATGGCGACAACATCGGTCCGCACGCCGGGGGGAGGGACGTCGACGCGGATGCGAGAGGCTGAGAGCGCATCGATGATAAACAAAGCCTGCCACTGCAGCCGGTGATACGATACTAATGAATGTATAGTTGTAACATATTTGATCAAAGATATTGTAAAAGAGATAAAACACATATAGAAAAAAAATAATTAATGTTAAATATAATTGTAATGTATTGACAAATGAAGCATGCCATATAATAGAAATAATTTTCATTATTTTGAAAAAAAAACATGCAAAATTTCTCACTTATTGTCAGAAATAATTGGATGAAGATTCTGTAAATAATTCAATATTTGTAAATATGAAACTTTCTGAGAATTTCAATTTTGATCTGACTTTTTCTAAAAAATGTTCCAATTTGTACAAAAGTTTAAGAAAATCTTAAACTTTTCATAAAAATTGTGAGAAATAATATAAAAAATTCTAAGAAGTATTGCCATGACTTAACAATACTATTCAGCAGTAATGAACAATACTACTTACCGAACAGTATACATTATTGAAGAAATATTCAAGAAATATTCTGCAAGAAATATTCAATTGTATACTATAGAATGTGCATTATTAGTTTAAACTTCGCACATTTTTACACATTATTGGTTTGAACTATTCAACGATTAGTATGAGAATAGTGTAAATTAAATACCTGCACTAGTGGTTATTTTAGTAGTTCTTACTATTATGGTACATTCTAAAAGTTCACACTGGCCAATAGTTTATAATTGTGTAATGGAAACTACAATACTTATTACTAGTATTACAGCACTCAATGCAGTAATATTGAATGTTAATTATTATTGCCGTTGAATAGTTACTATTAACATTCTCATAGTTACTATTGGCATTCTAGTTACTATGTTGGTGTTCTAATAGTTTTTTTTTCCGTACGGGGAGTGATCGGCCACGTACACGCCTTTCCCGCGCAGCTAAATGCCTACGAATTCAACGCCTCAGGGAGGCCTGTCTGCTCCTACACGGAGTCTATCTCTCAAGCGTACTTCCATAATTTAAATAATGTCTCAAACAACAATGATATTCATCCAGTCGGAAACCTTCCTTCTCGATCTTCTTCCCTTGGAGAATCAATCTCGTCACAGTTAACACAACGAATATTTCCTGACACTCCCCCTCCTTCTCCCGCTGATTCAATATCAAGTGTGGAATTCATAGATGAAAAGTTTTCCCTCCCCGTCCTCATTATTATCACCATCACAACAATCATCGATCCTTGACCTCATTTTTTCACAGTTCCTACCGATCCCCTTCCCCCGAACGCCATCACAATAAACCTCGAAAATGCAGATCCTGATCGCATAAGAAATGCAATAATCGGACAACCACGAGAAGTCATACCCGTTTTTCTTCCCCACTCTCCTTACCCTTCCTTACCTAGTCCCACTAACATTCTTCCTAAATTTTTTCCCCCTTTCTTCATGTACCATTATCGAAATTCGGTAGATATGATTTAGTTTTGAATTCCATCCTCTAAGAACACACACACACACACACACACACACACGCACGCACGCACGCACGCACGCACGCACGCACGCACGCACGCACGCACGCACGCACGCACAAAACATCTATTTTTTGGATTTGATATTTTAAGTCCACACTAATGTTCGCGAACATGTCCTCTCACTCAAACACCGCAACATTCATATCATTCGCTCTGTTAGTTATTAAATACCGAATAACTTTTGTAATTTAGAAACGTAAGATCCTAGTAGTATAAGATCCTTGTAGTACGATTAACTAAATTGTTAATAAGTTGATTGAAATTTTTCTTTATTAATACGTAAATATATATTAT
>NW_017304949.1:78179-84648 GCF_001594115.1 Trachymyrmex septentrionalis
GATAAATTTATCTATTTTATTTTTTAAATATATTTTCCTCTACATCAAGCGGATTTTGAGTGTCTCGTAAATTTTTTCGTATTGGATTTAAATTCTGTTGTCGTCTACTTTTATTTTCATTTTCCTCCTCATATAGTATAATAATATTAAAAACTTCATTTCTGTAATTTATTTTTTTTACATTCATTACGGGTTAATTGTAAAAATATATGAATTTCGCAACGTCACTATAAATATGGCGATTAAATTCGACATATCTGGCACATTTCGACACAAAATTTCTTGTCGAACAATATCACGCGAAATATTTCGCATTTTCACTATAGTGAAACTTAGTTAATCGAGTGAATGCTCGCTTTTGTAATTTTCACCTCATTTCAAGATACACAATCGACTCTCAGTCGACAGATGGCAATCTCAACCCTTTTACTTTATTTTTTAATAATTCTTTAACAAACAACGATCGACTAATAAAACTATCCGATGGTCACTCAGAGTCATGACCTTGACAATATATGTCGAAATAATTTTATTCTTTTTTATAACTTTGTAATGTGTGACGGGTTATTGCTATAATCTTCCGAAGATTGTTCGATGTGATGAGTGTTACTTCATAATGTGTGGGAGAGTCAATGTAATATTTGTGCGCGTGTGTTCGTGTGTGCGCGTGCGTGTGTGTTTGTAGGTAAGTGATTATTTTAACTCACAATGATTTTCCCTATTTTCTTAATTTGCTTTTTAGCAGCGCCAAGGTTTTTGCATAAATTATTTTTTATAATAAAATTTTTGTATTTTGTTCTATTACGTTTTTAATTCTTTGTGATAATTGTAATTCTTTTGGATTGAGTAAGATTCGAAATTTTGGATTTCATTTTTTAATTTTGTACAACAGAGTTTTGTTCATATATAATTTGGATTGAGTGAGGTAACAATTTTTAAAGATTATAATTTAACGCCCATTATTGATATCAAACCATTTATATACCTGATATGTATCGTTCAAATTAAGTAGAATTTTTATTTATGGGACTTTAATAGATACAAAAATACATATCACTTAGGTTTCATCGTATATTTTAATTTAGTAAAATTTTTTTTTGCAGAGCACATATCCACAGCGCTTTTTTATTTTTTTTTAAAAAGGTAAATGTATTGATATCTCATTTGCATCTGTATTGATATCTGCATTTTGTAGTGTTTAATGTCTTCTTATAAACAGTATATTAATCAATTTAGTATATATTTTTTTCCGAAGAACCAAAGAATACGCACTCTTAGTGTTTTTTTCTACTCTGTTTTAAAAGAGTAAATTTTTTACTAATGTTATTAAACTTTATATATGCCAAAATATAAAAACTAAAAGAAGTCTTAATTTAGTCACTTTTTAATCGACTTTTTAGTCATTTTTTATACGACATTGTGTTCTATATATACAAACATACACATAAATTAAGATCATATTACAACTTATTTATACAACTTATTAGAAACTTATTAAGATTTCATTAAATTGTATAAATTGGACTCAAATAAGGTTTAATAAAGTTTTATTAAAGTTAATAAGTTGTTAATATAAACTAATTAAATGATGCACAATACAGTACATGTTGGCATTCATTTATAAAGTTATATAAAGCCTTTATATGAATATCTTTATTAAAGCCTTATAAAGAATTTATAAGACCTTTATTAGTTTTTTATTTAGAGCATATTAATTTTTTCTTTACGGGAAATAACGTGACGCTCGTCTTATCGAGTTTACTCCTTCTCGATCTCTTCGATCTTTCAACCCATCGCCTTGGTATTGTTGTTCAAAAGTTTCACTTCTTGTGTGAGATTGTGCGTCCTCCCTTATAAATTGCTGATTCGACACAATAATCCGAGTTTCTAATAGGTTGTTATACTTCATAGATCAATTAATACAGTTTTTCCTCCTTCTGATAACGTTATGTTACATTTACTGCGGTTCTCATCCCTTTTCGTCCGTTACATTACCTAAAACTCTTATTCTCTCTTCTCTGTTCCCTATTTTTTGATTGTGTGCAACCCTTCACAGGTAGTTACTTATGTATTATCAAAGAATTTATTTGAGAATCAGATCGCCTTGTTTTGCATAACAGTTTAAACTTTCATATAAAGAGGAATTGAAATCTTCATTCAACTTAATTACATCATTTTTATTTTTACAAATAAACAGTAACGGTTTTTGTACATTATTTTGTGAAATTCTAATGATAAAAATACTTCCATGAAAGAAAAATCGTGTAGTCCTCAGGACATAAAGGCTAGAGCACAGACTTTGCATAATACATAATGAATAAAGCATAAAGAAATCAATCAATCAAAGTTTTTTATTACATGGAAAAAAAGGAAATAAAGAACTTTTAGCGTTTTCGATTCTAGCTGGATTGCACAAAGGGGTAACCAGGGCTGAGATATTGTCCTACAGGTGATATGATTTTATTTCATTTCATATGATTTCATCTGTATTATCATATTTCATATATAATTATCAGATTATACAGGAAGTTTTTTATAAACTTTATAATAATTTCGGAAACATTGTTCCATGATTACATTAAGTGATTACATTAAGTGATACGCCTTTTGGGTTTGCACCTGGGTTGGATTAATGCTCTATTATTGGTTGGCGTTACATACTCTACCAATAGAGCATACAGTATCATTAATCTAACTCAGATTGGTACAAACCGGCTACAGTCGAAAACACTTTGATTAATTCATTTTCTTATGTATTATATGTTATACGTTCTGTACACACAAGACTGTACTCTCGCCCTAATACAACAATTCTTGTTATGTAATTAATTTGTAACTCGTAACTCACTAGCAATTGATTTAATAGAACACAATTTTCTTAGAACTAAATAATTGTTCAATAATAATAATTATTATTCTCATACAATATTTATACCTCATAGCTCAATTAACATAGTTTTTGCTCCTTTTACTTGAAGGAACGTTATATTACATTTACTGCGGCTCTCATCCTTTTTCCTCTGTTACACTACTTAAACATATTATACTTGGCATATAAAAATTACATGGGTAACTTTATAATAATAGTGGATACTGGTAACCTGCTATGTATAGTAATAATTATATAACGGTAGTTCTAGTAATAATAATTGCATATATAAGTAATAGTAGAAGTTAGTAATAGTCTATCACTATAGCGGTAATATTACTGACAATCGTTAATCAGATAATTAGGAATTATCATATTAATCACCATTTCATGTGTAGAAAGCCCGATGTTAAATTCTTCCTTCTTGATTTCTCTACGATCGAGCATAATACATTTTTTACGAAGATACATATTTATTTGGTCATTTGTATCTTCTTTACGTTTATTTTTTTCTTTTTACTTGTGTGTGCCTCTCTTTTTCTTTTTAGCAATGAAATTAACTAATAACAAAACATTAATTGCTTAATTGCGATGCGCTGATTTTTATAACACTGTTTTGTCTTCAAACAAATATATGACAATAGATTTGACTCGCCCGTCCTATCATTTTTTCGTACACAAATTTTCTATTGTCAACATCATAACTAAAAGGTTTCCTATGTTTTCTACATTTATTAAGGAAAATATGAAGTAGTATATGAAATCATCTTCAAATAAAAGATCACACATTATTACACTTCATGCAATGCACTTTTAGTCTCTTTGAATTTATTGTAAATTTTTCATATATAATTTCTTTTATTCACAAACGCATAGTAAGGCTTAGCATACACTATTTCAATGGATTAGAAAAAATAATCGTATGTCATTGTTTACTTATTAATTTATATCAATTATCTATTGAAGAACAAAGTTTATTTCATTTATACAAAAGTTATTTATTCAAAATATAATAAACAAAATAGTAAAAAGTAAATGATAAAGAAGAATTTGCTATTATAAAATTTGAAATAACTGTTATTATATTAAATGTCTTTCATATTTATTTATAAGATTGATATAAAATTCTTATTGTTGAATTCGTATTCTTGATTTAAAGTATCGTATGATTTTGTGTATCGATACATTTATAAGGAAAAATAAATCTTTCAACTATTCACAATAAGCTGTTCATTTTATTTAATGTTTAATCAGAATGAGTTTTCATATATACATATATTATATAACATGACTAGTAATATACTACTTCATATTTAGGAAATGTCTCCTTTATGTGAATAATATTTTTTATTTATCTTTTTATTTGTTGTCATAGTTACTTACGAAGCGCAGATAACATTATTATATAACAATTGAATGTCTTTTATCATTGACGTTTAGGCATTTGCTATAGAGGAACATCAAATATGAAACATAAACCTGTATGATATGACAATATTATGATCTATTTCTTAATATAGAAAGAAATTTGGTACATTATAACATTCTTTTTTTTTTCAATAAAAGATAACATTATCATTGCCCATCGTATTAAATGTTACTTGAACTCATTCTCATTTTATCTGCATTTACTAAAATAAACAGTAATAATATAATATAATATTTATTTTTTAATCATAATTTCGATAATATAAATTCGTTTCTTCAGACTAACAGATTTATATTTTCTTTGATAGCTTAAAGTAAGCCACTTTGTTCCAATTTTCCCAATTAGTGTGTGATTTGTATTACACTTAATGCCCGATAAATGTGTGTGTGTGTGTGTGTGTGTGTGTGTGTGTGTGTGTGCGCGCGCGCGCGTGTGTGTATACAGGGTTTGGAAATTAGTGATAAGTCTTCGTATAGGAGCAGAATGGACTAAACTAAGAAGAAAAGTCCTCTACCATTTTACAATTGTCGCCAATGGTTAATGAGTTATTAACTTCTAAAAATAACCAAATTTGTCCAGCCCACCGCCAAATGCAAGCGCGCGACAAGATAGTACCCGCCTAGCGATGAACGCGCGCCTCACCGCGATGAGTAGTATTATCCAGTCGCGCGCTTGCATTTGACAATAGGCTGATCGAATTTGGCTATTTTCATAAGTTAATAACTCGTTAACCATTTCAACAATTGTAATGATAGAGGATTTTTCTTCTCAGTTTAGTTCATTCTGTCCCTGTGCAAAAGACTTATCACTTCCAAACACCTTCTATATATATTTATGCTTATATATTACGAGTGTGATTTTGTTTTGAGGGTTTTTTTTCTCAAAAATTGATTTATTTAAACAACATATCACGTAAACGTTTAATGACTGTTGTATGATCAATATTTAATTTTCCAGCAAATTCTGAAATGGATTGCGCTAGATTTTCGTTCAATAATGCTTACAAATCTGCATTTTTCAGCTTTTATTGTTAATATTGAAATCACCACTTTTGAATCGATATCTTTTTTTTTCGTTCATTACATAAATAAAATAGAATAAAGCAACGCGTAAGCGCTCAATTTTACGCGTTATTTTATTCTATCTTAGTTTTGTAATGAACGAAAAAAAAATAGAATGAAGTTTATAGCGTGAGCGCCCAAAGCGTCATGCGCTCCTAAACGTCGAACGGTATTTAGACTGCGCGTAGGATGATAAATTGAGAAGAATAGCGAAAGGCGGAGCTGAGTCGAACATCGATCGAGAAGTGCAAATCGTACCGAGCCCTGCAATAAAGTTATTTTTTATAAAGTTATTTTTTATACTTTTCGAGTTATAAGGCTTGAAAGTTATAGTACTACCGGCATTATAAGATGTCCGATTGACGGTTAAAATCTCTGGAATGTTGTTCAAGCTTATGTCCTGGATAATATTTGTTAAAATTAAGATCATTAGAGATTGTTTCTCTTATTTTCATTTTTGCACTGAAAATTCATTTTTATATTCGAGATATTTCACCGATCCAGGATCCTTTTTATTTGCCCTGTATATTGTTGTCTCACACAAATGCATTCATCTGTCCTTATCTAACATATTGCAACGCCATCTCTTGCAAGATTAAACACCTACTGCTAAACAATTATTTTGTTTATCATTCTGAGTCTTTGCTCAGCGATCATATACACGTCACTTGCAGATCGATATAAATCTTTCTTTTAATCTTAATTTCATAAACTCAATATTACCTGTGCATGTAATACGCTTAGTGCTGCATTGTCGTTTGGTCCATACGAACTATGAAACATTTATAGTAAGGAAACATCTACATCAGGTGACACCTCTACGAGTTGAAAAAAGTTTTTAATTTTTTTTAGTGTAAAGTCTATTGCAGCATCATCAAATTTTGCGTCTACATTAATCCTGTAAAAGGATTTTTTATTCCGGTCAGTAAATTCGGAGGTTTATATCGATCTCGATAATTTGGCCACTCCAGCATCCCCTTAAGAAATATAATAGCTATGATTGGAATGTCTGCGACAACACTGACATTAGTGCCATCTCTTGCAAAACCCTCAAAACTAAATGACACAGTATATATATTATATATATTATATATATATATATTTTATATA